>NC_079293.1:91238360-91472507 GCF_023638135.1 Falco biarmicus
TGGGACAGCAACACAGCACCCACAAAGTAAGAGACATGAAGCAGAGTATTGCTGTAAATTCACACCTTCACTTACTGGGCATTAACTTCCCAGTGTGGAAAAGCCCTACAGAAAAGGAAAAAAACATAAGAGGATCAAAAGAGGAGACGGCATTTCTAATTTTCTATCTATACTGTACCTAAGTACTTTGAGACAGGTGAAGATCCACTTAATCAACAGTAACAGTGTATACAGTTGTCTGTTTCTGCAGAGCTATGGCAAATGCAAACAAAATAGACAGGATCAACAGCACCATTTAGCATCTGCAACTTAACACCCAAGGCAGAAAATCCCTATAGTAAACAAAAGGAAAGCATGGGGAACAATATGCTACTAAGCGCCAAGTACAGGATGATGGTATTTTTCTTATTGTTCTTAGCATTGAAAGATACTTGGAAAACAAAAGCTCAAGACAGCCATTCAATTGCCCAGGCAAAAGAGAAACACTACACCAATGAAACAAGAGGGGACCAAGCAAGAGCACAACAGAGTGCCAAAATATACACTATATTTGCCAAAATTAAATTGAGTCTACAAAGATATATTTTTATACCCCGAGACAAGAGAAACATTTTTAAAGAAAAAGCACCCCCAGCCTGAACACAGCATCATGAGAAGTACCATTTCAATCTTGAGATTTTAAAGAATGTTGAATGCAACAGTTATGTTTGTTCGCAGTCTTTTTTCACATTAAACAGCTTTTTATTAGTTATACTAAGCAATCTGTTCTCACCATGACTAGTTAAAAGCAGCAGCTGTTAAGACAACTGGATACATTAGTCAGTGCTTTGACAATGCAAATAATCTCACCTCCAGAAACAAACACAAATGCAACTGTCACATTCTGGTCAGTATGTTAGAATTATGTTAAAAAATGTTAGAAAACCAGCTCAGCATAGCTTCAACAGCACTGCAGAGCCCCAGCCCCCACTGCTGCCATTCCTCACTTAGTCATTTCTTCTGAATTTGTCTTCTGAAGAAATTTATACTATGATTGTCTGGCA
This sequence comes from Falco biarmicus, assembly GCF_023638135.1. Taxonomy (NCBI): domain Eukaryota; kingdom Metazoa; phylum Chordata; class Aves; order Falconiformes; family Falconidae; genus Falco; species Falco biarmicus. The sequence goes on from NC_079293.1 coordinate 91,239,404, forward strand.
TGCCCCACAAACCTGAAAATGTGAGACATAAAAAAAAATGTCGACACAACTTCCAGTACTGCAGAGAGGTAAAGTCATCATACCCACTGGAAGATGTCTTTAGGTTGAGGACATCTTAACATACAAAAAGGTGCTCTCTTGCCAAACAAAGGCAGGCTTTGAGATTGTGAGGACTCTTAAGGAGGTGCAATACTAAGCCACACAGCCTTCCCACTATGCAACATCCATTTAAGAAGCTTAGTCACCATAACACAGAGCTTTGAAATACTGCCTTTAAGAAATCACAAAATCCCTCACCAACTTTACCACCTCACAATCCGTAAACTGCTGTCGAGCAGACTAGTAACTCCAAAAATTCTCAAAAGTTTTAACATGACTTTGAGATACATAGCAATATTAAGAACTGACAGTTCATGCACAAGAAAAAGGCTGCCAGTACTACGCAGAATGGAAGTAACACCCAATTCAGGTTAACCTTCAAATTAACCTTAAACAAGCGCAGACACTTTTGGTTTGGAATACTGAGTCCCTACATGTACACACACTCCACACATATGCACACTCAAACTTGCGCATAACGCAGCTCACAGTCCAGCCTGGTGTTAACAAAGCATTCAAGCTGCCAAGACAAGCACCCTTCAAGGTATGGAATGCCAGAACAGCATGGCTTGTTGATTTTGCCTTCAGACTTTGACCCCTTCCTGCACATGTATACATGATAATGCAAGCGGTACACAATCACACACTCCTGCCCAAGTTCAGTGTAGCATGCAGATGGTGTTCATCTAATGGGCAAGTCAACTGTCCCAGTTTCAGCTGGGAAAGAGTTAATTTTCTTCTTAGTAGCTGGTGCAGTGCTGTGTTTTGGAGAACAATGTTGATAACACACTGATGTTTTTAGTTGTTCCTAAGTAATGTTTATATTAAGTCAAGGACTTTTCAGTTTGTCAGGCCCTGCCAGTGAGAAGGCTGGAGGGGCACAAGAAACTGGGAGGGGACACAGCCAGGACAGCTGACCCAAACCAGCCTAAGAGGTATTCCATACCACGGGACATCTTGCTCAGTATGTAGCCCTGGGGGTGCCCAAGGCCTGCCGATTGCTCCTAGGGGGACTGGCTGGTCATCAGAAAGGAGGTGATGAACAACGCATTGGCCATCGATGGTTTTCCTTTCTCCCTTCACTCTGGGCTTCATTCCTCTCCCCTTCTCTCTCCTTTTCATTATAATTATTGTTATTGGTTTTATTTCAGTTTTTAAATTGTTTTTATCACAACTCTCAAGTTTTACATTCCTTCATGATTGGACTGCTCCCCATCCTGGGGGTGGAAGGTAAGCAAGCAGCTGCATGACACTTAGTAAGTAACTAAGTACTTAAGTAGTTACCTACAGCTGCATGGTTGGGGCTAAACTACAACATCAACAACCTGCTTTCCTCTCATACTTTCGAAGTGCATTTCCACTTAATCTTATTCTGAAAATACATTTCCTCTTGGAAACCTCCTCTGTGCTCCACGCTAAACTATGTCTGTGAAGTACTAATACGACCAGGTTTTCTACCACAGATCTTTGAAATTACTATAAAGCAAATACAATTCAAAACACAGGCTCTACTGACTTGAATCACATCTGTCACTCATCAAACAATCACTTTCACTCATCAGACAAAAGCTACCAAGATAGTCAGTACCAAGAAAGATGCAATGAACACCACCAGTGATAAAACATGGTTTTCAATGAGCAGACGCAGTGCTATTCAGGACACCAAATACAAGAGGCAAGGCGAAGAAACTCCTCAGGACAGCATTAGCCAGCTGATCCTCTGCATGAGACCTCTCCTCCTCCACTAGCACTTATTGCCAGGACTTTCTTCCCCAGCACTGCCTTGAAGTTCTGGCACAGTCAACTTGCCCAATTTCTGTTTGCTGTAAGTATGCAGATGTTCAGCATCAGGTCACCAAGAGCACCACAAAGCACTCCATGCTCACCATTTCAACATCCTGTCCCAGCTCACCCTAGAGCAAGGGAATGCTCAACAACAGCCAAGTAAGCCAGGGAACATGTGTTAGCTCCTCTGTAGCACTGCAAACATGCACCAAACCAGACACTACTGGCTAGAAAAGAACCAGCAACTGGGAATTCCTAAACTTTAGCTGATGCAGAATGAAAGTAAAAGAAATGCAGTATTGCTGGACAAATCTGAAAGGATTTTTAAAAGGAAAAGATGTACTCCAAATACAAGAGCCAAGTTCTGTAACATATTCCTCCTTCAAAAGATGGTGATTTTTTGTTGAAAGTACCAAGATTTTTCACGTGAAAATCCTGTATCTTCCCACCCTCAATCCAAAAGCACTTGGCCTATATTGCTGAAAAGCTTTTGGCTGCAGCTGATAGCTATCACAGAGAATTTCAGCTGGAATTGCTGAAGCCTAGTACACATCTGAGTAATTCAACTCTGCATCTTTCCATTATGAATAGCAGAAGGTGTAACACAGAGCTACCATGTCCCTACCTATACTGTCTCTGTGCAGACAGAAGCTATGTGAATACCCATAAAGGAACATCCCTCTGCTGTAAACAGCATCATGATTTCCCAGAACCTTTTAAAAGCTTTTTATTGCATGACACTATACGCCTAAAATTATTGCAACATTACGTTCACAAAATCCAGCATTAAAAAGTCTAGTCCTTTAATATCAAGCAATTGCTATATCTAGCATAAAACATTTGTAAGGATGTATTGAAAAGAAATGTAACAGCAAACGTTATTAGGAACTAGACATCAATTTTCTCAATACTAAGACTTCGTATGGAGTACGAGTTTACTGCACTTGTTACAAAAGTAAGCATAATACCATATTAAAGGAATCACACACAAAAAAAAAAGAACAATTTACATATAGTGAATTAGCTGTCCTAAACAACTCCGCAGCTCAAGAGAGAAATATCAATAATTTTTAGATTTCAAAACAAATCCAAACCACAAATCACCAGTCAGCTTTTTAAAGGCTGCATGGTTTACACTCTTAGGTAGTTAAGTATGAAATTCTCCTTAAAGCTTAACACTACTACTATTAAGCAAGGAAAAACACAATTTTTTCCCTCCTTATTTCCCCCATAACATTCAATTTTGAATTCAGTTTTACATCCCAACACCAGTTAAGTCAGAACATTTCTGAGAACTCTATCTGCATTATGCAACATTAACTTACCAAAATTTTGCAACTTTAAGAGAAGTTTTACTGAAACAGATTTAGAAGATACTATAAACACAGACTTTCTTCATACTTGTCATACTTCTGCTTAATTTTCCATTTATGTATTAAATTCAAAGCTTTCAAACAACAACTCATTTCCAAGGAAATATGACTACATGGTCACTGAAAGATTTTGTTTACAGCAGTACTATTTATAGACAGATACTGTAGTAAACAGAACAGATTTTAAGGTAAGTGAAAAAATAATATACAAGTGGATAATACTTATTTGGTAAATTATGTTTTGCCTAACTTACCTTATAGACCCGTCCTTTAAGGAGAAAGGCATTTTTAAATGAACAAAAGAAACAAACTGTACCTGAGATAGCTGCCAAAATAAGCAACAATGTTCGGATGTTTACAGTCTTTCATCATAATGATTTCCTGCTGCACAACAGCAAAATCTTCTCCTGAAAAGCAAAAGAATGAGTATTTTCATTGGTCTAGTTCATACTCGCATCTCAACTAGACTTTCAGTACATATTTATAAAATAAACATTGAGTAATTAAAACTAATCTGCCAGTTTCACAGACATAAAGCAACTATAAATCAGTATTTATTAGCAAAGGCTTAGCAATAAGTAACTATATTCTTAAGAGTAAGTTTAATTCTGGGCCAGGTGGACCTCGCATCTGCTATCTGATACCTCTTATGATACCGGCCACAGCTCCTTCTGAACTCTTTATTTTCCCCGAGATCCCACTGTGTCCATCTGCATATGCCCTGCCAATAGCCCAAGACCTTAAAAACACGACAAAACTTTGCTATTTTTGGTCACAAGTCCAACCCCCGTTAGATCATCTTCCCAAGCAGAAAACATTCAATAGTATGCTGTTGCTGCAACTTTTCTGAAAGCTCAGTAAAGCACATAAATTCATGGACTATACATAACATATGTCCAGATAAAACTCTGACACAGATGTGGCACTTAATGAGTATTATTATCATAAGTTGTTCCTGTCAGTTGTACCTGTCTTTCTATAAAAGATTCTTATCTGATGATAAGTGTACACACTGAGAAACTCATGCATGAAATGGAAAACGCAGACACATCTTTGTTTTGGGGGTGTTGTGCAGGGGGTTTGCTGTTTTTTTGTTGGCAAGTTAAAGAGGCAAGGCAAGAAAGACAGCAAGATGTAAGAAAATGCTAGTAACATTTGACAGCCTTTTTCATTTTTTTTTTTTTTTAAAGAACTACATGTCAAGTGCTCTTTTGCAGTTCAGTATCTTACACTAGGGCTCCTCTGAAATTAAAGGCAAATTATAGCTAGTTTGTTTTGTTGTTTCCAGAGAAGTTCTTCTGAAGTTTTAGTTACTAGATGCACACAGTTCACAAAAAACCTCATTCTTACTAACCTCAAGGACTTCATAGATGAAACAAGCCTGAAGGCCTAAAACAACCACTTAACTTCATGAATAACTGAAGAGAATCTTTAAGCAAGCTGAAAAAACAGGAACATTCAAAGTATGTCAAAATTCTCCTTTTAGCGTACACTTCAGCAGCGTAGTAGCACACTTCAGCATGACCCAAAAGAGCTTTTAAACCAGAAGCCAAGCTATTGTCTAAGAAGCTGGATACAGACACTAAGCTCATATTTATCAATTGCTGCAACCCAAAATCACTTCTGAAATATGGCTGTTAATAAATTTCAATTATAACAACAAATCCCAGCAGAACTGGACAGGCTATTACCTAAGAAAATATGTTTTAAGTTTCTCCCAATCACATCAACATACCGGTGACCTATCCATTTAGTTATTTTTAACCAGAAATCAAATATTCACATGTATTTTATTTAACTGATAACAACCTGCAAACTACAAGCTGAAAGCTAACATCACAACAGACTTGCCTACAATCTAAGGTATATTGCGGACTGGCTTGTTGTACCCTAGCTAGACTTCTAGACATGCAAACACTAAAGAGCAAACAAGAAATTATTTTCACATATGAAAGTGCATCTCTCTGAAAGGACACGATTCCTCCAGTGTTTTCATTGCATCCAGAATACTGAAGTAGCATAAGTTTTAGAGTAAGCGCCTAAACATTATTGACCCTTAGTCTTCACACTGTCACCAAATCTGCAAAACTTGCAAAGAAAGCCAGTGCCACGGTCCTGGGTTGCGGCTGCTGCCTGTCCAAAGCTGTGAGTCAAGCCTCTACCACAACTGGAAGCAACAACTGCAGAGATAAACCGAGCTCAGTGAGCAAACTGAGGGTAACTAAAGTGCGTTCTATGTGTATCCCTCAGCTATCCAAAGGCTGCCCAAAACACCCAATTTAACTGCAAGATGCCAGTTGTCATCCCCATCAGCACAGCATGACGGCAAGTTACCCCAGCTGCAGCACATCCCCAGGCTCCATCCACAGCTCAGACGATGCACGCAGCACGCTTCTCCAAGTCCCACTCGGCACAACCCATACAACACTCTTCAACCAAGCATACTTCATGCTTTTGAAAGTGGTAGTCTGCTAAGTAAAAAGTTGCATTATTTTAAAGGTTGACATGATCTGAGTCTGCCAAATCCTACAGTTCCTCCCCTACTACACAAGTCTCCTTCCCCCTTGTATCTTCGCAGTTCCATAGGGAGACAGAGCACAGCTGCCTGGCTTGGCTAGGCTGGTAACCCAGCCACGCACTGCCAAGTACTCCAGCAGTGGGAACTCACAGAAAAGGCCAAAGCAGCAGAACGAGGCGAGATAATCTGAGACCACAAGTTTGAGGATGGATAAAAGTGTGATCACTTTTGGAACTACACAGTAACATGCTGACCTGTCTTGAATGTTGTGGGGGTTTATTCTAATGTGTATGCATTATATAAACACAACATTTCTAATCACTTCCCAGTTCGTAAGAGAAAACTAGTAACTTCTTTCTCTTCTTGCCCACATAGACCTTAAGGATCAAACCAGGTAGCAGTAAAAGTATTGCACATGCACACACACATACCACCACTACCACCCCCCAACATTAAACCTTGAAACGGCACACCAACAGTTAGAAGTTCAACAAGAAGTCTGGACATCTTTCTTCCCAGATTACCGTACTCTTGTTCAGCAAGTCTAGCCTTACTAACAGAACAGCACTTGCAGGCTGATAATTGATCTCTAGGGCACATGTACTTTGTGAAATCACAACATAAGCACAGTTTAAGCTTAAATCTACCATACAGTGAAGTCCTAATGAGAGCCTCCAAGTGAATTTCAGGAAATACTCAACTCCCAGATACTAATGCTCAACTATTATTTCACCCTACCTTTTTATCTCTCCCTCCATGCTTTTTCCAGTTGAGTTCTCTTCTGCCTTGCTGTCTTCCTCATTTCTTTTGCTCCATATATATTTTTTGTATCTCATGGTTTGCAAACATGGTACTTCAGACAAAAACCCAAACTCTTGCTGAAATTTTACATTTTCCTTTAACTGTTCTCCAGTCACATTTTTTGCTTTCATATCTTGCTTTTCACACTTGTTATTTTTTAGAACAGTGTATTTTGTCCTACACTAAAAGGCAATAATCATCTCTTCTTTCAGTAAGTGGACTCAACCGACTTTGTACAATTGTATTTTAAGCATGAAAACACTTAAGTTTCTGTGGCCTATTTCAGTTAAACACTTACCTGGTTCTAGTTTTATTACTTTAATTGCTGCTAGCTCACCCGTGTTGACATTTCGAGCCTAGGAGGGGAAAAAAGAAATAATAAAAAAAATATTTAGAGAACATAGCACAGCAACCAGCTCTGCATTCTCAACTCTACATTCTATGACACCACAGCGTCAGAAAACAACTGAGGTACATAAGGGTCTTGAACAGTGAAACCACTTGTGGTTTGGGGTTTTTTTAAAGCAAAAACAACCTCAGGAGGAACCAATAAATTAAAACATCTTGTATATTTACATCTCATGCAAGGTTATTTTTTTCCCAAATATACCATGCATTTATTTTTTATTGGGTTTACAGCATATATTTTCATTAGATAAGCATCATTATCAAGTTCTGTTACACCTAAAACACTTATTTATGAAAATCCATGTCTGTGCTTATAACAGTGAACCAAACAGTAAGAATTCTGTAGCTAACATTCTCTTCTCCAGCACATGTTCGTAGGAAGCACTGTTCCAACAAAATTTCTCATCCTGGATTTATTTTCTAGCAACAAAGCAAGCCATCTCAAAAAAACCACACCCCTCCACTAGGCAGCTAATTTGTACTGAGATCTGAAGCTTTAACCTTCCGGGCCACACAACAGTCCTAAATTATGCAAGTCCTCCACCATGCTGTACTTCCATGTTAAAATCCATAAACAAACCGTCCACCGAGAGACGGACTGCAAAGCAGCTCTAACACACACGGATCTCACAGCAGACAAGCAAGGCCCAGGGAGCACCAAGGGCTGCACCCTGCAGTGCATGCGACTGCCTCCAAGACTCCCGCAACAATAATGCAATGCTTCCTGCTCATTTCACTGCATGCCCCTTGGTCCTTACTCTCCACCAGCAACAGCATCCTCCCTCCCTCTGCTGCGAAGGTGCCAAACACCCAGCCAGCAACAGAGGTGTTAGAAAGCTCTGTGGCCAACCTCAGCAGCTTAACTGCATTTTGTACAGGGCTCTGTCATGCTAAAGCCTATGTTCTACTGAGCAACCAGGAAGCTGGATTTCTAAAAAGCCATTAATTATGACTTATGATGCTGCTTAATAATAATTATTTCTCTTCTAGAAAACTGTTGTGTTTGGCTACTAACTGAAAGTCAAGGAGTCATTTGCTTTCAAGAAACTACCGTGTCCCTGCACCCAGCTATGGGGAGAGGGCAGCAAAGCAGCAGCTCCCGAAGGATGCTCAGCTACAGCCTCTCCTCTCCCCTGGGGAGTCTTGGTACCCAGAGCTGCACTGTGCTGGACCACCACTGCACTAAATGCTATGCCCACGCTGCCCCTGCACATGGCACAGAAGGCGAGACCAGTCCTGCTTTTGCTTTTTCCCCTCATCCGCTTTCAAATCAAAAAAGGCCAGAATTACAGAACTTAAAGATGCAGACAGGTGCCCACATTTTAATTAGCCTGCCTGCTAATGATCTCATTTAAGTCACTTTAGGAGCTCAAGGGCTCACACCTTTCATTGACTGGCTATGAGACTCACCAAATACTGTAAGGTGGAGGGGGAAAAAAACCGTAAGACTATAAAAAATAGCCAGTAATACAGTCTGAAAATAAATGCAGTGTGTATTCCCATGTTTAGAAATCTACCCAGGCCATTCCTACCACAGCCAATCTCAAACCTCTCACTGCTCATTGGTGTGGCAATGCTCTTCTGCAATGCTGGGAGTACTGGCATTTGCAAACAACGTGCAGGCACACCAGTATGGATAGATCCTGAGACCAGTGGAAATCCTACCCAAAAAAAAAAAAAAATCAAGGAGTAGTCCAAACTTGATAGACTGTGGAAACTGACACACAGTTAAAAAATAAATTTTCTCCGGCAGCCTTCCCTGTAAGTCATTATTTGCCCACCCCACCGAGAGCAGCAATGTCTCCACTCATCACTGTATGGTGGAAAAAAGATGCAAAGACATTAAGAACAGCAAAAATAAGAGTTCCTTTTATCTGTACAAAGGCAACACATCAGAAAGTGGCACCACTGAAGCATGAGCTAGGATTTTTATTCCTTATTCTTCTCCCAACACATTCTTTTCACAGCAAGAAACTACACAGAGGCAAGATGTTGATGAAGGTCAGCATGTTTTAACCTCTAAGATTAACAAGAAAAATTACTGAAGCTTTAATGAAGACCTGAGATCATCAGGGAGTCCTGTTAATATCTAAAGATCTGTTTTACGGCAACTTGTACTAGTAAGGCAATCAATGAGATGCAACTTGTAGTAGATACAAGTGAGGAGATCCTGAAGTTAAGCACCCTGCATGCAGATGGCATGTACAAGCCAAGCTGGAAAAATTTCACAGGCTTCAGGGACATCGCTAGTCTAACAAAAAGTGTTTGGTAATTTTTTTATTGTTGTATTTATTTTTAACAATACCATGTCCAGCTGTCAGGAATTTGTTTTGCTGACTATGGTCACTACGCTCTGCAGAGTGCTACGGCAACCAAAGCAAGATAGAGGGTAGGTAGGAGCTAGTGAAAATTTCAGAACAAAACTGATGAAAACATATGAGGGTACTCAACACAAAGACTTATGTGATGGTGATGCCAAAAATCTATCAACAGTAGACTGACAAATCTATAGATGCATCCGGAGAAGGACATGCAAAATCCCAGCCAAAGGAAAGGAGTCCGAGCAGCAGGCAGCCTAGCCTAATCCATGCTCTCCATACCTTGTGCCTGATTCGGCCCTCTCCTATCACAAAGGGATTTCTTCTTCAACATCATGTTCTCAAAAGAACTGTTCAAAATTGTGGGAAGGAAAGAACAAATGTCATGTGTTTTCTCCTTCAGCTTAGGCATCACCATTGCTTCCTTTCCTCAACACCAGCAGTAGTGGGACTCTTTGGCCAGCTAGTCATTCTCTGGACCAGTATCTGCCTGGACTCATGAAAGCTAGAAAGGACGAACAAAATCTGATTTAATGCCTTCACTCACCAATGCCTTCAGGAACAGCAGGTTACCAACTGCTTAAGGGCATACCTTATTACTTAAGATAACATGACTTGAAGTTGACAGTCTGAGTAAGTTACCACTTTGCATCTTACTCCATTTGGGTTATTAGTGTTGAAGGTGGTGTCACCAGTAAGACTATGAATTGCCTTTGTTAATCTGACTGTGTATGTATATATATACATATTAGAAAAAAAGAGATTGACTGTAGTGACACAAGGGTTCCTTGCAAAGGATGAAGATTAGGTACCCCGACAGGTGTTACGAGATCTCATCAAATACCTTTGAAATCACTGGCTGTGAAACAATTTCTTGCCTAAGCTCACATGAATGACAGACTGAGAAAGACTGAAGCACTGCATGCTTTTCAACACGTGTTGGAGCTGGCTCCGACTCTTAATTTGGGGGTGCTTGTATATGTACCACACAATAGTTTAGAATGTTGAGGGCACTGCCTTACATGTTCATTCAGCATAATCACACTAAAGTCGCCCGTTACTTATGGGCTTTGAGATGGGTGCATTAATAAGGAATAGTTGGCTGAAGAACAATTTTGAACAAGTATTTCTAAGTCAGCAAATGCAACCAAAAATTTCAAAGAGGCTCAAGTAAGAAGACACATCTTTGTTTTTTGCTGCCACTTGCACCTTAAGTGCTCTAACTCCCAGCCTTTGCGCTGCTGATGTTAACAGCAACAGCCGAGTTCTTCCTCCCACCCCTGTTTCCATGAGCAGGAGCCTGCAACCAATTCCGTCAAATGCAGATTTCACTATGTCAGTGCAAATGCATTACACAGGGTTTGCGGAAGCACGGAATGGCCTACAATGCCTGTGTCTCCATGCGATCACTTTACTAAATGTGTACAGCATTTATACAGTGTCTGCTCTGGAAAACCATGTAAGGATCCTCATTCCACCAGCGGCTAAAAGAATGAGACTCTTCAGAGATCTAGACTGCCATATCTGGGGAGGAGTTAATGCACCAACCGCTCAGTCAAGCTGGAGAAGCAGCAACTAATTAAACAGGAAAGAATTACTAGTGTCTCTGTGACAACAGTAGGGTATCAAATCAAATTGTATACAAAAAACTGCCACCCGCTGGAAATGAAAACTAGAAAAATACAAGTTTGGATATTATTTCATTATTAAAAAAATCATTAACGAAAATGCCTCACAACTGGAAAGACACTATTACTCTGAAATAGAGAAGGAAAGAGCAATGGACAGCGCTCGGATGGGCTCTACTGGGAAACACCAGCCAAGCAAGAGATGTGCACGGTATCTGAAAAGGAGGGGAAAGAGGAAGAAGGCTAGTATTTAGCACTGCCCCTAATAAATGCCACAACAGTACAGTCATAAGGAAGACAGGACTGTGCAGCTGAACTAGTACAAACATAAAATCCAAGGTCCAAGGAGGTAAATCTCCTGCCAAATTTCTATTTGTCCTTCAAATGGAAACTGGCAATAAAATAAACAATGTTGCAACAAAAACTAGGCCAAAAAGCAGTCTAAGAGAGTAACAATAGAGTGCTTCTGGCTTTGACTACTTCCTATGTGAACTGTTGAACAAAATGCAGATGAGCGATTTCTAAACAAGTTGTTGCTCACGGGATAACCGATCCCAGGGCACAGTCAGGCTTCCTGAACTGGATTAGCTCCGCTCTTCAGGAAAACGCACCCAAACGGCTGCCCGACCCCCTGCTTCCACCCCTACGGGCTTCCCCTTCAGCCTCTCCCAAACCCACACGACTGTCCCAGAGCCAATTCAACTCTCCAAGCCAGCAGAAACCCACCTGCCTCCCTTTTCTTGGTTAGTTTTCTGCCGGGTTAGCTAACCATGCTGGCCCAGGCATCGTGCTGAGCATCAGAGCCAACGCAAGGCAAGCGGCCAGACAGCCGGGAGCAGGGCAGGGGATCGCCCCTCTCGGGCAACAGTGAGCTGTTACACCAGTCCAGCCCACCCCACAGTCACGGCTGTAATTAATAGGAATTGAACTACTGAGAATTATGCTAAAAATAATTAGGTTCCACATTCTGGTAGGAGGCGTGGTAACTAAAATGCGACAGAGCTACAGTTTTAGAAAGTAATGCTCCAATAAAGGTGATGTTAAGCAAAAAGATTTGAAACGAAGGCAAACAAATTAGAGGGCCTGGGACTAGGGATGATGAGAACGGCAATTTCATACTAAGAGGCAGAAGTATTTCTAAATGGGAGATGGAATAAATAGAGCAAACTAAATTAGGCAACCACTCATTTAACTCTAGGAATATTTCCTGAAACTGAGCAGGACAGGGCATTGTCTCTTTTTCACAACTGAAAAAAAACTTAACTCCTCTTTCACACTTTGCTGGCCACTTTACACAAATTATTTGCAGCAGTGAAACACAGAAACACAAAGGACAGAAATTATTTGTACAACAGCAGAACTAGTTTCTACCCTTTCTAGCAGGTCTAATTTTGGATGGGAAAATTTGACAGAAACAGAAGGTGACATTCAAGAACTTTCCTGGCAAGTAACTGCAATCAGAAAAACAATTTTGCTATCAGCCTCTAAACAAGACACTAGAGGAAGCTAATTTACTTTTCAAGTACATTTACTGAGACACAGAAAACAAACCCATGCAAATGAAAATGTGATATGCAACACTCAAGAATACTCAATACCAAAAAAACACTATTAGCAGATCATTTGTCTGTGCTTTGTTATAGATACATCATCAACCATCCAACAAAGCAGTAACTCGATTTCACCATTAATGTTAGCAGTCTTGAGAGGAGACATCTCTGGACAAGGAAATAAGATTTTCTCACAAGAACTTTGTAATACATTTTAGCTATCTATCGTAGCAACACAGCTTCACTGAAAAAAATTTTTAACAATTGCCTCTCTCTCAGACCCTCACTGAAACCTGTGTTATGTCCAGCGATTATATCCCTGGGTTACATTAAGAACTAAGAATCCAGATGAAGCTTCATCTCCTACAACAGCCTTGGACTGGTGCTAGTTAGAAGAGACATTATTATTGACCGTGCATATTTGATAAAGAGCAAATGGCATGAACAAGTTACCCCATTACCCCTCTTGTGATGCGTTCATCATTGTCTGCTCCAAGGCCTCTTTGAAAACTGAACTTGGGTGGGAGGGCAGATAATTATAAAAATACTGCTTTAAGCCCAAAAGCTGTACTTGTGGTGCACTAGTGCGTTTCCAAGCACCAACCAAGCAGCAGGACTCTTATCAGTCTGATCCATAACCTCATTCCCTTCAAGTCTCCATAGTTCAGTCCACACCATGGGCTCCTGAAATTGTAAAACCTTGAGAGTACAGATACCCTGTCTTCCACACACCCCACCCGCCCCCCTCACCTCCCTAATGTCAAACATTTAACCCATGCCCTGCTGTAGCTCAGTTCAACTGAAACAGAGCAAGGAAGTAGATGCCAGTCTGCTCTGCTTTCAGCTCCTCAACAATTTGCCAGGAAAGCAGGTTACAGAAACATCAGCATTTAGCAAGAATGTCAACATAACAAGACTGTCATCTTTTTAAGGCAATAATCCCCACCTACCAGTAGAAACACCTCCCTACCTGGCTCTCCCTGCTAAGGGGGAAGCCCCACAATTTACAAAGAGTGGTTTGAAGCTGCCCACGTATGGCCAGTTCTTGGGTCCACTCTTGCTGAAATCTCACTACTGATGAGTGCCATCATCACACAGCTAATCTCAAATTCAGACAATTATTTCATCAACCACAAAGTTCACCTACAGATGACGGGATGAAGCAAATGAAAAAGGCTTTATGAAACCCCTCACAAATTTAAGATAAAGCCCTAGTAAGCTCAAACGTGGTTGACACTTTAGGACTATATATTGCTTTTAATGCAACAAAGAGGAAGTAACCAGCTTTCATTATTATTTTTGGGCTACTTCCATTCTTCATTTTGAAGATGCCTTTGAAGATTGCCTCAAAATGAAACAGGCAATAATCCATCCAGGAGAAAAGCACATCTCATTTTCCCTACACCGTCTACAACCTAACCAGAAAGCACTTACCTCTCTCCCTCTCTCTCATCTATTAGAAATAATTATAGCACCAGCCTAGGCTATCCCGGATATACCACTTTCTATCTCAGCTGTCACAGGCAGATTATAAACATAAACAAATCCACTCTGAGGGAGGACAGAATTTCTGTGCCTCAAACAAAGAAAAGCCACAAGCAGCACTGGCCACTCGCAGAACACCAAACTGAAGGCTACTGCAATGGTAGTACAATAATCATCAAGAACACCTTGACAAATCCAGTGAAACTTAACAGGTTTCAGATGCACAGTGGTACTGCAAATGTAAATATTCACTCCATGGTTGGAGGTAACGTTCTTAAAATTAAACAGTAAACATAGGTGACTTGGATAATTCATATTGACCAAAATTATGTACACAGCACTGAAAAAATCTGATCAATAAGGTATCAGAGTCAATATGCCAGTTAAAAACTGCAACAGAAACAGAGCTGAACACATTAAGAGAACAGTTTGCAGAAAAATGAAAGAACAGAGCATAAGGCAAGTAGTCTTGCATAATTAAAACATTGGCATAGTACACAAACACTCAAAGGAAGCTTGCAAGGTGGGGAAAACAACACAAGAAACCCTTTCAATTAAACAATAAAGCAAGAAGTGAGCACACTAAGAGCGCAGTAACAAGAGGATTTAGGTCCTGAAACTTTCATAACATACAAGCAAACTGAGATTAAACCAAAATTGCCCCAGCCCAAACAAGACTTCATTCTAGGCACATTCACTTACAGTCAAAGGCAGCATCAGGGCCAGTTGCGTGCACCTCAACTTGTGGAATGGCTCTACGTGTTTCCCTACAGTCTGCCTACCAATACAAGTTTTCTTGAACACACACGCCCACCCTGCGATAGCAAAAACAGAAGACACTTGGAAAGCGCACAGTTAAATCAATGCTTCCAAAAGGCCACACGTGACAAACTTCAGCTCTCCAATCTGCTCTGCCCTCAAACAGGAGCGGGCAAGAACCAGGGTCGCCCTACCTAAGAGACGGGCCGCTGCACCTGTCGGGCAAGAGTTCAGCTGGATAAACAAATAACATATGTTGCAGAGCAGAGAAAAATGCCACAGTGCGCTATAAAGCCCCAAAACCCAAACTTATGCTCAGCAGCTATTGCTTCAGCTTTGCTTTTCCTGCAAGTCTGGGCAGGATGTTTGGGAAAGACTGTGATGCTAACAGCCCCTCTCCTGACTCCCCAGTTTACCCTCCGACTGGTCTACCCTCCTCACCTTACACAGAGGCATAAGCACAAAACACTGATGTTTCCACCCAGGACAGCGACGGGAGCAAGAGTCGGGACGCACAGCCCTGCTCGCCTTCAGGCACACTACTTCAAGTGACATCTGGGCTGCAAACTACCAAGCGTGCACTTCCCGCACCCCCGCGGCTCCCGGCTCGGTCTGGAGGGGAGCCGACCCGCCGGCTCCGCCCGTGACGTCGACACCCGAGCCGGCACCCAGCAGCGGCAGGGACGGGCTCACGGGGCGGCTCCGCGGCCGCGGGGCGCCGTGAGAGCGCTGCGGTGCCGCACCGCCGGGCCCGCACCAGCAGCGGGGCCCGGCCGCCCCCAAGCGCCGAAGCGGCCCCCGGGGGTCGCCCCCTCGCACGGGCCGGCCGAGCCACAGAGGCGGCCAGGCCGGCGGCTGGAAAAGGCGCGGGGCCCCTCTGGAGGGGAGCCCGGCTGGGCCAAGCCAGGCGCCCACCCACCCGCACCAGGGCTGGGGGCCGGTGCGGCAGGGCCGCCCCCACTAGAGGCGGGACTGCCGTCGGCCTTCTGTGCCCGCAACGGCGGGAGCCCCCTCCGGGCCGGGGAGGGGAAAGCCGGGGGGGGGGGGGCGGGGCGGGGCACGTCGCTTGGCAACGGAAGCCCCCTCAGATTTTGGACAGAAGGACCGACCCGGTTGCTTAGCAACAGAACCCACGAACAACGCGGGAGGGGCGAAGAGAGAACACCCCCCCGCCGGAGCGCGGTGTTGCGTCTACCTTGTAGACGTCACCGTAGGTGCCGCTGCCGATGCGCTGGATGAGCTCGAAGTCCTCCTGGGGGTTGCGCCGGGACAGGTCGCACACCCGCCCGCCACCGCTCATGGTGCCGGGGAAAGCCCCGCTCGGCCGCGACCCCCCAGCGGGGGGAGGAGAGGAGAAAGGAACCCGACACCGGAGCGATCACCGCCTCCCCCCGGCCCGCTCCAGCAACATGGCGCCGCGCCTCGCACCGCGCAGGCGCAAATGGCGCCGCGCTGCCCCGCCCCTCTCCCCGCCTCAGGCTGTGCGCCTGCGCGAGCCGGCAGCAGGCGGGCGGCCCTGCCTGCCTGTGCGCCTGCCGCCTGCGCGCCCCGCCCCGCCCCGCCCCGCCCCGCCCCGCGGCAGCCCTCCGTGCCAGTCCCCGGCGCTCGTGGCCCGCCCCCCGGCGGGCCGTGCCGCGGGGCCGTAGCTGAGCCAGTGGGCGCTGTGGCTGCCGGCGGCGGAGCTCGGCACCGACCACCGGTACGAGACAGACCCGCGGCGGCACCGGCAGCGTTTGCGAGAGTTCGCGACGGCCGTCTCTGCCGCTTCTCGCCCCCAGTCGCCGCCGCCGGGCTGCGCCCGGCCGGTCTTCGCCACGCACGCCGGGCTGCGGCGGACCGGGGCGCTGGCTCCCGCCCCGACGGCCTCGTCCGCGGCGGTGAGCGGCGCCGCCGACTCGGGGACCCCCGGGTCTAGCTCCTGTGGGTGCAGCCGGGGACCCAAAGACCCGGCCCCGGGCACGTTCACCGGCTCACCCCGCAAAACAGCGCGCGAGCACACAGCCGGCACCCCACAGAGCCAGCCCCTTGGCGCGGGAACCCCGGAGCCCCTGGAGGCCGCCCATGCCACTGAGGACTCACAAATTCACCAGCCCCTGTGCATGCAGCTAGGGGCCTCTGCAGCACCTAGAGCCCAAGAGTCCCCCCACGCTGTCCCTGCGCACCGGGGACCACCTCCCCCATACCCTGGTGCCCGACCCCTGGTCTCTAGCTTGGGACAGGGTGTTTCCCCGTGGGAACTTGGCGCTCCCTGCCCCAGTGCACAAAACTGGTATCTCAGCACTGCCCAGCTGCCCACAGCCTCCGGTGCCAGCTCCTGTCGCAGCTCCTGGGGCCCTTGCCAGCTCTTGTGGGGTATCTGGCCTTCCCAGTGAAGCATGGTAGCCATGCGTTATGGATGGCCCCACACGGGCACCATGCCATGCACCTGCCAGCCCCCTGCAGCACTGGCACAGCATCTGTGCACACCCGTCCAATGCACCCTGGCTGCGCAGCATCTTCCTCTCACCTGCAGGACTGCTTCCCCTTATTTTGTGACTTTTTGGAGCACTGTGCATGCCCCCATGGGTTAAAGTGTGCATCCCCTCTACACAAGTGTTACCAGCCCTGCTTCTACTCCCATCTTGCATATGGTTTTCCAACACAAAGGAGCATTGTGGATACTTGCTTCCATCCCTGTCCATGCCCTCCACCCTCTCTGTACAGGGAACAAGTGCCAGACAGCTGTGGGAACCTTTCTCCCTAGATGTGCCACCCCTTGAGCCTGGCTCAGCTGTGTGTGGGTCCTAGGTCCGGGCACCTCTTGAGCTCTGTTCTGGTGAACGACACATGGCTTTTCGCACCATGCTCCTGCTGCCAGTGACTGATGGGTGAAACAAAAAGAGTGGGATGAGGGGGCAATTTGGGCACAAAGATGCACCGTCTGCTCACCACCCCTGCCTGCCTTGCCAAGGACGTTGGTATGTGGGACCCTCCTTTCTGCTGAGAAGCTGCTTGAGGATGGGGAGCTGGGCATGGCCTCATTTCAATGTGTGGTTATCAGAGCAGAGATGCTGAGGGGGTTGGGGTCTGGCAGATGCGGCAAGGATGCCTGCAAAGTGGCATAGTGTCTGTCAGTGCATTTGTCCCTCCAGCCACCCTGAGCTCTGCATCCATGCCCTTGGCTTCAATTTTATGACTTTTGCTCTCACAAGTAAAACAGTCTCAAACCTGCCAGAATCAGATCCAGGCTGCTGTGATTTTTTTCCTGGCTTGTGACTGAGGTTTTGGGGCTGTGCTGTGCTGCTTTCTGCTGTGGAAGAGCTGAGACAAGTGGCAGGCGTAGATTAGCTGGACAGGGCTGCCACAGATGCTCTGAAAGCCAGTCCAAGGGGACTGGGCTCTGTGACAAGTCTGAGAGTAGCAGCAGCTCTGAATGAGCTACGGAAGGAAATGCCAGGGATTTCGAACTCTGTCTGGAAAGACTAACAGACATCCTGCTGGGGAGCACCGATAACCTCATCACCCGCCTGCTCTTGCCTCTCAGTCTTAATTTTTATCTCATTAGAGGGAAAACGGGTTATAGTTGTTTCCATGTTATGTCCTTGCCAAGTTGTGCTTGGGTAGAAATAGTTATGAATGAGGCAAGCAGGGTTATTTTTCCCCTTAAATCCTGCTTTCTATCCATGGCAGCTGCCTGTACTTCCTTTGTTCTTTTAAAAACACCCACTGGTTTCTTTGGGAGTGTCTGGATCCCTTCTCCTTGGTAAGAGAGACAGACGGAGCTGAGAGATGTGCCCCCCACTGCTTTCAGAAATAGCTCAGTTCAAATGGGTATCAGGCATCGTTTGCTTCCCCAAGCTTTGGGGCAACTTCTCCCACTTTCTCTTTTTCCTCCTATTCCTTAGACGTGGTGATGGTAGGACAGCTGAGCCATGTGCTGCAGAGAATCAGGCTGGGCACCACTCAGAAAGGTCAAACAAATTAAATGAAACTGTATTTGGACAGCAAATATTTTTGTGATAGGACAGCCCATGCTCTTGCTTTAAGAGTTCTGGTGATGGTGGGGGATTCACTGTGACATTTGATTGCTCTGCCTCCAAGGATCATAAGCCCCAGCTGTAGCCTGTGGCACACCACAGCCATGGAAAATACCTTGCTGGGACTGGATGCCTCATTATTTTCAGCTGCACTCACAACGCATCCATCCTGGTGCTGCTGAGATCTGAAATGGCACTTTGTGCCCTACAGCCCTAAATCCCAGCCACTGCCTGGAGCAGGAGTGCTGGCTCCTTGGCTGGCACACGTCGGCAGGCTCCACCGGCCTCCAGCTGGGTGATGCCAGTGCAATTTGCCACAGCTGGAGACCTCATCCCACTCCTCTGGATCTTTCCTTGCCACATGGAAGGGTGAGGTGCTGCGTCTGCCAGTGCTGCGTGGAGCATGCCTGGGGCCAGCCCATGCCTTTCGCTTGTGGGACTGGAGCTGCTGGAAAGGGAAGGGTGTTCTGACTGGGCCACAGAGCACCTGCTTGAGTATGGTGGGAACAGGCATGGAGGCAGGCAAGTGTCTTCTGGAATTGCCCAGGCTGCCTTGGGTCACGGAAGAGCTGTGGTTTGTGTTAGTCCCAGGGCAGGTTGGTTGTGGTCCTAAGCTGCCCCAAAGAAAGCATCTGAAGGGAAATCTAAATGTAGTGGGCCCAGTGAGCTCCAGATGTGGAAGGCCCATGTACACAAGTCCCATACTGGTGTACTCCTGTTGCAGTCAGTCCTGATGTCTAGGGAGAAGAGCTATGCCTCATACTTTTAGGGATGACTCTTAAGAGTGTCAAAAAGCAGCAGTGCAGCAGGGATGTCTTTCCCCTGTCCCAGTTTCAGCTGGGACAGAGTTAGTTTTCTTCCTAGTAGCTGGTGCACTGCTGTGGTTTGGATTTGGTGTGAGGTTGTTGCTGGGTAGTGTTTATGCTAAGTCAAGGACTTTTCAGTTTCTCAGGCCCTGCCAGTGAGAGAGCTGGAGCAGCAGGGGAAATTGGGAGGGGGCACAGCCAGGACATTTGACCCCAACTGGCAAGGGACATTCTGTACCATAGGACGTCATGCTTAGTACGTAAACTGGGGTGAGTTACCCAGAGCGTATGGGATCGCAGCTCGGGGACTGGCTGGGCATTGGTCAGCAGGTGGTGAGCAACTGCACTGTGCATCGCTCATTTTGTTTTTTATTTTCCTTGAGTTGTATTTCTCTTTCTGTTTTTGTTACCTCCCTTTCCATCACTACTACTACTATTACTACTACTACTACTTATTACTACTACTAGTAGTATTAGTGTTATACTTTATTTCAATTATTAAATTGTTCTTATCTCAACCCACAGGTTTCACCTTTGTTTTTCCCAGTTCTCCTCCCCATCCCACCAGGGCAGGGGGGCAGCGAGCGAGCAGCTGCCTGGTACTTAGTTGCTGGCTAAAGGGATGACAGTCCTTTTTGGCGCCCAATGTGGGATGTGAAGGGCTGAGATGACAACAGATCTAACCAGACTGTGTTAAATTAATGTTGTAAGCATTCATTGTATTGGTTTAATGGTAGGTGTTTACAACGTTGATTTGTTTGCTCTCAGAGTTGTTTGGCTTGCTCTCAGAGCTGCCTTATGTCACACCTCACTTGCAGTTTTTGTTCCCTGTTGTGCTGTTTATCCCTTCTGGTGCCTGGGCTAAGGTTATCCTTTTGCTGTACTTTGTAATACTGGCTTGTGATATGACAGAATTGCTGGTCATGAAACTGATCCGGTATGTGTACTCAGCACTGCCATCACCCCTGTACTTTGTGAGTCATCTAATGGGAACTATTAATAATCATACCTTTTGCCTTTTCTCCTCAGAAAGTCAGGCTATGGAGGCAATATCCTTCCACATCTTCCCCTTCCCTGCCAGTTTAATTACAGTAGTGTTTGAGAACTTTGAAAATTCTGAATGTCCTTGGGATGTTGAAACCAGCATAATCCTATTGCTAGGAATGCTGAATGCATTCCCAGTCTTGTTTAAGGTTTAACAACTATTTAAGAACACCATCCAGAGGTCTGCTCCGATGTTGCATAGTTATGAGTGGCAGGGTGTGTGGGATAGCATGACCAAGTACCCAGAACAGTGAGCACTGCTAGGGTTTCGGAACTTCACCCCTGAACAAGTGCAGAATCCAGAAAAGCTAGTTAAATATTTGGAAAAAGTATGCTGTCACCCTGGCAATTCCAGAGAGGCAGGTATTACTGCAGCGTGCTGGGGCCTGGCCTGTTCAACACTATTCAATGTCCTCAGAGTGAAGAGAAGGTCCCTGGATCTGATGGCAAAGTGACAGGCACTGTGGCTATTCCAACTGCAGCAACAGGCACCGTGGCTGTGCCAATCCCCATGACAGAGGCTGCGGCTGAGCCAAAGAACCAGCTCGTGATGGTACCAGTTGCCCCTATACGCAAGAAGAAATGGATATGAAAGTCAGCTCATTTAGCAAAGGATGAAGCAGGGCCATCACAAGAACAGGAGGAAAAGGCGAAGCAAGAAGTAACTACCAAATCCCAATCCCTGAATGAGCTGTGGCATATGCGAAAAGATTTCAGCTGTCATCCAGATGAGCGCATTATCACCTGTCTGTTTCAATGCTGGGATAACAGGGCTAATGGTTTGGAATTAAAGGGTAGGGAAGCCAGTAGGGAAGCCAAACAGTTAGGATCACTTTCTAGGGAAGGGGGACACAAGTCCTCAGCCTCTGGAGGCAACTCCTGTCAAGCGTGAAGGAAAGGTATCCCTTCAAAGAGGATTTACATGTTGCCCAGGCAAGTGGACTGCAATAGAGAGAGGTAGGTGTCCAGTACCCAAGGGAACTAGCCATGCTGGAGATTATTTATTATGACCTGAACAGTGTGCACTTACCCACAGATCCAGACAAAGTCCAATGCACACAACCCACTTGGCGGAAAACTTTATGGAGTGCACCAGCTTCACATGCCAACTCATTTGCAGTAATGGGCTGGAGAGATGAAGTGGTACTGATGGTGGGTGAAGTGGCTTGCCAGCTCTGGGAATACAAAGACAACATCTCTTCCTTCCTTGGCTGTGGAGAAACTGGTCCAGGAACTCAAAGAGGACTGATCCTATTCCCCACCTATACATGTTAACAGTAAGTGTCCTTCTGATTAAGAGGGAGGATACAGGAGGTACACATCGCGGGGTACTCTGTGGTTTTACCAGCGTAACCATGGAGAGGACATGAGGAAGTGGGATGGAAAATCCACCTTAAACCTAGAGGTACAGGTATGTGAATTGCAAGGAAAACCCATCACAAATGGGGGTTCTTCTGGAAAGGCTGCTGCCCCAGCCTCCAGTGGGCAGTTTTCCAGGCAGAGTGGAAGGGCTGATCTTACTCCTGGTCCTCTGGAAAGGAATTCTAATCCATTTTTTAAAGGAGTAAGCGGAGGATCCTATGACCAGGACTCGAGGGGCCCTGCCTCCAACGAAGTGGAGAAGAGGGACGACTGGGCTTGCTGGACTGGCATGTCAGACCCACAGGGATACAAGGCTTTAGTAGATACCGGTGCACAGTGTACCCTAATGTCATCAAGCTATGCAGGGACAGAACCTGTTAGTATTTCTAGAGTGGCAGGGGGATTCCAACAGCTATAACTGTACTAGAGACTGAAGTGAGCCTGACTGGGAATGTGTGGCAAAACCTCACCATTATGACTGGCCCAGAGGCTCCGTGCATCCTTGGCACAGACTATCTCAGGAGAGGTTATTTCAAGGACGCAAAAGGGTACCAGTGGGCTTATGGTATAACTGCCTTGGAAGTGAAGGAAATTAAGCAGCTGTCTACCTTGACCGGCCTCTTTACCAGTGCTTCTAAAGCTGGCAAGAAGCCCAAATTTTTCCTCATATAGTGTTAAACACAGGTGAGAATTCAGTTAAAGTGTGCAGATAATCGTGCAAATGACAGGTTCAAGTGGTTGTTTTAATTGACAAAGTTGCTGTAATGTGACTATAGTTGTTGTCTACATAGCTTAATTTCTAGCCTGTTTTGATTTTTCCTCTTAAATATTCACTCCATTGCCTTCTCTAGTATGTCTGGACTACTACCTTGATGTCTGAAAAAGTTAATAGGTTTCTGCTGACAGGAAGTTATAAATTTTGGTAAGGTTCTTGACTAGGAGGCTTCTTTTAACTGGAAAAAAACTAATGGTAGAAAGGAACTTATTAGCAGAGAAGTAGCAAGGACTAACAGCATCCTCTCTTTTTTTAGGAAGAACAGATTGGCATGTATGCGTTGTATACCAAGAACAAGACACAATCAGATTCCCTGCTAACCAGCCATGGAAATGCCTTCTTCAAAGTAGTTACTATCTAGTTCCTCGCTTCATGTAAATTATGTGATCATTACTTGTTGATTTTATCGTTGCTTAGGGAACATAGCTTAGCAGCACTTACCCATTTCTGCTACTTCTGCAGAATAAGCAACAGAATCTGTGGCAGGGGTCCTCAAACTCTTTAACCAGGGGGCCGGCGCAGATGCAGTGGCAGGCAGTCATCTGCGGCTGCTTGGTTTCCCCCCCAACCCCCGCCGGGGGGGCAGGGGGGGTCTGTAAATACCGGGGGCCAGATTGAGGACCCTGGGGGGCTGTATCTGGCCTGCGGGCTGTAGTTTGAGAACCCCTGATATGGGGGATAAGATGAAGGAATGAAGGTATGCAGCCTGCAAAGATGTTTCGGTTGGTAGTTTCTTGTTCAAGGCAGGCAGACTGCTCCCTGCCAGAGCGAAACAGATCTTACATAGCTTAAGCCAACAGAAATTGTCAGGTTTAGCAAGACACACAGGAAAGCAGCAAGCGTGTGAAGTAGCAGCTTAGTGTTTCCACACCTTGGAGTGATGCTTGTTAAAGAATTTGGTTGCATGTGCTTTACATGCAAGCTGCAGTATCATAAATTGATTCATTATCTTTTATTGGTTCTGTGTTGTCTGATGATGATTTATTTGGGAGAGAAAACGTATGGGCTGGAAAAAGCCAGGGAAGTACCTGAACTTCAGGCATATTTGAGGGCTTGATCTTTCCTAGTATTGATGATCTCAGATATGAAAGGGACAGACTTTGCCCTGTTAGCTGAAAGACAGAGAATTTAAATATCAGTTTTGAGAGATTAGACAAGATAACCATGCTTGTTTAACACTTCCTTCCCTGGAGAGAAAAAGGGAGCCTCAGTGGTCTGGTAAACTTCTCCTTCAGTCTCCTGCCACCCTCCATGCTTTAGTATTGCTGCTTATCTGACCCCTTGGTAAAGCAGTACTTTGATTCACAGACTAATTTTCTGTTGGCTTAGGCACATTGTGAGATGTCATCATGATTTTGGAAATAAACACCCTCTTACTTTATTAATTCTTACTGTACGGTATTGCTAATCCTGTCTGTTCTGCAGTCATGCATACTGTCTCTTAGAAAAAAATAAGGCAAAATGAAACTTTAAAAACTCAGTCTTGCCTGTTCTCCTCCATCAAACACAGAAGCCTTAAACAGGGAAATGGGAAACAAAATATTTCTTGAGTTTTAAGCCTTCTCTACAAGCAATAAGAAAGTGTAACTTTGTTCCTTTCTGGAAATAAATTGTTAATTAGCAGTTAAATGTTTCAGTTAGGAAAAGAAGAATATTTAAGAAGTGACCTGAAGGTGCTGAAACCTCTTGGACAAATTAATGCTGTGAAGATAGTCAAGGGCAATCCTTAGTTTATATTAGTTGTCTCACCTTATCAGCACAGTACCTCTCCATAAACATTACATGTCAAGCAGCGTTTCATGATCCTTCTTCTCTAGGCACACTGCTCTCTAGGGTTTCTTAATTAGTTGTTATTCTAAGGATTATAACTTAGAAACCTCTGTGGATTCTTTCTTTGTTGAAGCCTTAGCAGAAGTGTCCTTTAAGTTCCATGGGAAGGGGAGCGTAGAAAAGGAAGCTGTCATGGTTTAACCCCAGCTGGCAACCAAGCACCGCAAAGCTGCTCGCTCACCTCACCTCACCCAGAGGGGTGGGAAGAGCAGTCGGAAAGGAATGCAAAAATCGAGGGTTGAGGTAAGAATAATTTAATAAATAAAGCAAAATCCATGCACGCAAGCAAAGCAAACCAAGGAATTCATTCACCACTTCCCATGGGCAGGCAGGTGCTCAGCCATCCCCAGGACAGCAGGGCTCCAGCACGCCTAATGGGGACTTGGGAAGACAAACACCCTAATGCAGAGTGTGTTCCCCCCCTTCCTTCTTCTTCCCCAGCTTATATACTCAGCATGATGTCCCATGGTATGGAATGTCTCTTTGGCTAACTTGGGTCACCTGTCCTGGCTGTGTCCCCTCCCAATGTCCTGTGCCCCCCAGCCCTCTGGCTGTCAGGGCCCAAGGAACTGAAAAGTCCTTGACTTAGTATAAACATCACCCGGCAACAACCAAAACCATCAGTGTGTTACCGACATTGTTCTCACACCAAATCCAAACCACAGCACTGCACCAGCTACTGAGAATAAAATTAATTCTATCCCAGCCAAAACCAGGACAGTTCCCTGGAAAGGGGGGTGTAGAACGGGAAAGCGTAGAACCCTACAAAGTTTTCTAAGTGAGTGATCTTAAAAATTTTGCATCATACTTCAGCCAACTAACTTTTGTTAGCCTGTGCCTGTCGTTTGAAACTGAAAGTCACTACAAATTGTAGCTTGCCTGTTCCACATTTTTGAAATGTGGACGTCTGTTTTCACCACTAGAGGTCGGCACTACCTTATCTGATACTTGGCAACTCGTTTTCTGAGCTGTCGATAAAGCAGATGCAAAGTAAATTTTGTGCATGCTGGTTGAAACCAAAGCAATAACTCTACAGCTCTTGGTGACCTGTGTTACAGTACCCATGTACAGTGAAGGTGACCATAAACTGAACGCTGAAAAATATTTTTTAGATTCCTCCCAGTTACTTTGAAGATAGGTAAGACTTATTTTTAAATTTAACCATTATTTTTTTTTTAGCCAGATCCCACTGAAAAATGTTTTCTAAATGCTGCCAGTTCAAGAATGGAATATCGCAGATACCATCTTATTTAACTGAGAATTTTCTGTACCTTGTTGCCTTTGCAAGGGTACAACACGCAACATAAATCAAAGGAGCTGAAGGGCAAAGGTAGATGCAAGAAGATTCACCAACATCAGTGCAGCTGTACGCCTGTAAGTACTATTACTGGCAAAAAGCCAGTCAATTTTTATTTTGTCTATCTTTGTCATCTTAGAAAAATGGCGATATTGAACTAATGCTGAGGTCTCTTTAAGGTCCAGATCCTGCGAATGTCAAACTGCTTTCCATGGGATGAGTAACTAAATTAAACTATCAGTTGCTTACTGCAGCATTTTGATTTCTTTTGTGTTGCAAAACTGCCATGTTTTGCTTTGTGTCACAACGGTGACATAACTGGGTGTCAGTACGGTAGGCTTCGTCTTTTAGCTTCTTACACCATACAGTGTTGTTTTACACTTCTGTGGTTGACGCGTTTAAAAATCCATCTTTTAGAATCGTTTCTGGAGAAACTAGATTTCAACAAACAAAAAAGTCCAATGAATAAAGTTGTCAAATTATTTTTTTTTTCTATCTGAGTTTACTTAAAGCAAGTCACTAATTGAAATTTCTGCCTTACGTTTTTGCCGAGCGACTTGCTTGAGTAACAAAATAGATTCTATCCCACCTTAACTCATGGTATAATACGTTACATGAATGCCAACGTTTACCTTTAAGTTATTTTGTTGGCACTGTTCTACCATGCTGTGCTGCTTTTTTCTGGGAAGGGTGATACACATTTGTCAGTAAGATTTCTCACGACAGAAATCTAAGCCCAGTGTGAGGACAACAGAGCCTGACCTCATGAATCTGGTTCAAACAGCTGAGATCACATTACAGGAATAAATCACATTGACTGTAATCCAGCAGAGCTTTTGAGGTAGCATCTCTTCTGGCTGAAACAAAACTGTTTGATAGCAATGCACTCTGTTCTTTCAGACCAACTTCTCAGATCTGAAGACCTTATGAAAGAGTGTCCAGATGCAAAAGATGTGAATGCACAGGAGAGCATGAACACCCAAACCATCAGTTCTGTTAAAAGCCCTGAAAATCAAGCAAACAGTCCCTTCTGAGCACCTGTTACAGTCTGTCACCAGCAAGACTTCACCACCGTGTTCACTGTCACACCAGCTCCTACAAACTGGAGCTTGAGACAGGGCGTTTCTGCCTGTAGAGCTATTTGTGACATTCAAATAACATTTGTATGCAAATAAAGACTATCTCGAACAGTTAGGGAAAAGAGCAAAATGGAATATGATCCAATGGGATAGGCACCCAAAAGAGGCAGAGACTGAATATCAAAACTGAAGAGATTCTCAGTTAATCAGGCACAACAGACACTGCAGGTTCAACATTAGACAAAAATACCAGTGATTTTAACAATGTATTGCAGAGCTGATGCAAACTGGAGGTAAAGGTTGCATGCTCCTAAATGAGTACTAGTGAGTCAGAGCAATTAGCTCTTCAAGCTTAATTCCCTTATGCATGAAGTCTAAAGTAAGGTGCAGGCCTATTTAACTTATGATAAAAATCCCTGTTGTCTCAAGGGAGCAGTGGCAGCAAGATCCCCATAGTGTTTGATCCCCTGACATTTGCAAGATTCTGTGAGGATAAATAAACTGTATGATTTAAGGATATTACATGACTTCTGGATCCTGCAAGTACATGAACTTACAATCAAAGCTAATATCTGACATCTAGCTACAGTTGGATACAGCTGTGCATTACCAGCACTTCTGTGTATGTGTTCATCTAGACAGAGAGAAATACGATCCCGGCAAAATCAGTTTTGGAATTTCAGAATAGCTGACTGCACTGCACGCACTGCCTACACGCATATATGCATGTACACGAGTATGATTGGCTGAAGTCTGCAAATTCAGTCAAGGAAGTATGCAAAGTAGAAGGAAATATTACTGTTACTAAAAATAATAGTATTTTATAACGAGACAGAAGGAAACAGGAAGGCACGGTATAAACCCAGATTCTCTTTATGACCCAAATATGCAGGTAGAATAACACTACTTTTCCCAGCTGGTATTTGTTTTTTATTAGGAACATATATAGATCTGTTTCATATATGTGGCAGAAAGGGGCTCTTCTTTTTGGATTAGACCAAGGCTAACATGCTAGCCAACATGGAGCCAAGGACAACATACTCTACTGAAGCATTCTTCTACACAGCCCATACCCAGAGACTGCTTTACTTGATCCTTCTTCATCCCAGTCATCGGTAATGACTTTTATTCACTTTACTGACCGGCCAGCTTAAACCATGATTTTTTTAACAGGAAAGATCATCTGTTGCTCAAAGCAACAGCAATGGGATGCTTGTCTGGGAAGTTATGAGAAAGTTCCAAGTCTGTGCTCTGTCTCGTTCAGCTTGTCTTGTACTTAACCCTCAGTTTCCTATCACAGGCAAGTGTCTCCATCACTAAGGCTCTGAGCTCTTCTAGAGCCTTGTGTCTTTTCCACTGGAGCCACAGTATTTAACTACTCCTTGCTGATTGGAAGGGGACAATAGAGGGAGGGACATTGTGTAGCTCAATGACTGTATCACCTCAGTCTTTCCTTATGGCTATAATTGTTTGAAGAATCTTGATGCTAACTGAGAAACCTTCCCCATTGAATTCAGCATGGGAACCCCCAGTGTATCATTTTTCGTACAAGAAAGTGGAATACAGATCGTGTTATATGTTTAAGTTGGAAGCCTGAGTGCCTTTTTGTATGGCATAGGAAAGTTACAGAAATATTGTCATGTATGTGTGCTGCCCTGATCTTACTGTTCCTGCTGGGCAGTGGTCTGTACTTAGCTGAGTTAGCTTTGTTATAAATATGAGGGTTTAAATGAATAAATCCTCTCTGACCAAAGATCTCACAGTTAATTACTGCAGAATCACAGTATAGCTCCAAAATAGAAAGCAGAGGATCAGCATGTTCATTCTGCCTTCCCAGCAAGGCTTCTGTTAGCAGCAAACAGCAGCTGCAAATAAAAATAGAAGGTAATAAGCAACTAGGAGCTTTAGTTAAATGCAAAAGTCACTCCTCGTGACAGCAAGGAGCGCAGAGCAACAATGAAGTCTCTCCGATTCATTAGTGCTGAAGCATTCGTGTCAAAAGCAGAGTTTGCCAGAAGGAGTCTCAGCAGTGTTGCCCATAATCTTTTTCCTCTTCTTTTTAAAGCCAGTTATTTACTGGAGCAAGGTGATGTGATTCA
Organism: Falco biarmicus; assembly: GCF_023638135.1. Taxonomy (NCBI): domain Eukaryota; kingdom Metazoa; phylum Chordata; class Aves; order Falconiformes; family Falconidae; genus Falco; species Falco biarmicus. The sequence goes on from NC_079293.1 coordinate 91,268,436, forward strand.
TGACTTGGTAGAGAACTGGCCACTTGTTGACTTCAACATGGGAAAACTTTTGGGAACTACTGTGGACTACAAGGAAGACCTGAGCCATAGAACATGCTTAGTATGCTTGGAAAGCTGTCTGACCGGGCTGAGAGACTATGTGCTGAATCATCCTTCTCCCTACGTGAAAAGGTTGAAAGTGGTTGACCTGACGGGTATAAAAGATGTTGAAGTTCAGTTTTGTGAGTGTAAGAAGACAATGGGCAGGTGGGCCAGGACACAGCTGCTCTCTAAGCTTTGTTTAGAACTGCTGCTTCACCTGCAACACACAGAGTGCAATCCAGGTACCTTTGAAATCAGTATTGATGTGCTAATTGACTTGTTTGTTACAGAGCGGAACTATGAGCTGGTAGTGCAGGCCCTGTTGAAGAAGTGCTATTGTCCACTGAAGATCTGCTGTGTGGCATTAAGATCTGACAACCTGGCTTTGCAGAAATTCTTCTATATCATAAAGCTCACTGATCCTTCTTTGTTGCGCAAACTGGAAATAGTTCACAATGTTCGCTTGGAAATGGAACACTTGGAAATACTCTTCAACAGCATGCACTTCCCTCTATTGATGTCCTTGACCTTGCCAGCACGAACATTTAATGTGCAGAGGTTCACAGCTACAGATGAACGGATGCTTACTAACATTGGAGAAAAGATGGGTGAAATGACGCAGCTGACGGAGCTGAGCATGCCATTTTCTATACTCACAGGAAGAATACAGAAACTGCTCAGGTAATTTGGTCATCCTGCTTCCAGTCAAACCGTAAAGAACAGCCCTTTGTGCCACCAGCAAGCTGAGAATCTGAGAATAAGGGGAAGTGAGTATATCTCAGGGGGTGTGTGAGAAGGGACAGCAGGAAGCTAGGAAACAGTATTTCTTGGGGAGAATGGGAAGCCAACATATACCTAACACACATAGAAGACCTGGCTCTTCCAGAGCCCATCTGATGAGTATGAGGAGAATATAGTTTTCACTACCACGTAAGAGAGGGGTACACCCAAACATTTTTGATTTGGCACATTCTTGAGCTTAGACCTCAATCAGCTTGGGCTGGCCTTTGGTGCAAGAACTTAGCCATATGACAAGTATTTTTTCAGGGTCTCTAGTGAATTCTTGTCTTCTAAAAAAACAAGCAGTAAATATACTGATTCCACAGATACTGTATTTTTAGGTAGGCAGGGGGGATAGCAGACTGATTTGAGACTTCGGTTTCAAATCTTTTATGTTTGTTGTCTCTGTTGACGTCAAGGGAAGAGAGATCTGATGCTTTTCTGATGCAAATTAAACTAATGTATGAATATTCATGATTAATTCCTGGGGAAAATTGGCAATTCTTTAAAAGATAACAAGTTGCCAGTGAACAGTGTTCATATTTGAGCAGGAAATAAGTTAACTGTGGGCTTTTCAGAGCATCTAAAAAAACCCAAGGCAGACAAAACTTTCATCCAGACAAATAACCCTGATCTAAAATTCCTCCTGTACAAAAAAGACGTTTAATTTAAAAGTTGTGAATGGCACACTGCTTATATTGATGGAAATAAATTACAAATTTCTAACCTTGATCCAGCTGAGGTCTGTGGCAGAAGTCTCACTAAGATTTAGTATGTGTGAAAGGGTTCTCTTCATTTTCATCTGTCAGAACTATTTTATATTCAGCTAGAATATTTGCACATAATTTCAGGTACACTTCTTACAACCTTCTGCTTCATCAGAAGGTCTCTTTGCAACTCCAGAACAATACAGCGTAACCTCTTGAGCATTTAAAAACAAAACTAGAAACAAAAGCAGATGTCTTGTTAGAATACTGATCGGCTTTCATATTGGAATTAATCCTTCCTTAGAAATTATCTAAATCTCTGGAATTATAAGAGGTTTCTACAAGCAGCAACCACCAATGCTTTTATGGTAGTTACGATCTGCTATTAATCCAGCAAGTAACAGACTCCTGTCAACATACAACTGGTTACAGAATAGACACAGAGAATGTTACCAAGTTAATCCCCCTTAAAACAACACAGCTGGAGTCATGTAAAGTAGGAGCTAATTCATGGAACTGATTTCAGGAGGGAAATATACTCATCATTGTTGGCACATGCTTCTGTTTCTCAAAAGAGTTTAGAAAGAATAATGAATGTGGCAGATGGTTGTATTCATAATGTGGATAGTTGCATGAAATCTTGTAACTGTAGCTTTTCAATGTTTTATGCCTTAAAAGTTTTTCTCTCTTTTATTCTGCAGCCCACTAAAAACTCCACTGAAGATGCTGGATGTTTCTAACTGCTCATTGAACCATGCTGATATGGCCTATTTAGCCAACAGCTTCCATGCTAATCACTTAGAAGCCCTGGACCTGAGTGGTCATAATATACCTGACCTTTACCCATCGATATTCTTTAAGCTTCTCAGCCGTTCCTCTTCAGTGCTCAGGAGTCTTACCTTGGAGGATTGTAACATCCAAGACACTCACGTCTACATGTTGATATTAGGTTTAAGCCCTTGCCAGAGACTACAGGAGTTTAAGTTTCTTGGAAACCCACTGTCATCCCAAGCACTTAAACGTCTTTTCACATTTCTCTGTGAGCTGCCAATGCTGAAGAATGTGGAGTTCCCAGTTCCAAGGGACTGCTACCCTGCTGGCATCACCTACCCGATTGATGATGCCAGTCTCTGCAGATTTGACCACCAAAAATATGAAAGTGTAGCAGAGGAGCTTAACCTTATTTTACTCCAAGCAAACAGGGAGGATATGAAGGCTTCAACTCCGCTCTTTGGCAGTTATGACGCAGCTGTTCAGGAGACGAACAATGAACTGGGAGCCTACTTGATCAAGTCCTTCAAAGAGACTTTAGAAAAGTTCACTACTTCTCTTAACAAAATGAGTTAAAGGTGTGACACAATGGTGATAAGAATGTTCTGTCAAATCGGGAGTTAATTTAGTCTTTTCTAGAACTGTGCCTTCATTGATCAGTCGAGTTTTCTTTAATTTCTCAGCTGAATTTACTTCTGTTTAGCCTCTGATCATCTGAGGTATTTTAACTATGCTGTATCTATTGCATACACTTTGCATAAGCGCTGCTTGCTCTCAAAAGAGGGGAGGACACTTAACAGCTTATTATTTTACACAAAAGGAGTTTGTTTCTCAGTAAGACAATAGGTGTCTAAGCCTCGCCGATTTCTTACACGGTTTCCTCTGGATTTGGCAGTGAGGCTTGCAGCCCTACAGAAAAGACAGGAAAGTCCTTTCCCAAGTCCAGCAAGATGTCCCACAGATTGCATGCTTATCCTCATTTATGACTCCCTAAAACAATTTTTGTTTTTGCCTTTGGCCTTCTGAATTCACCGGACTGTGTTTTATCCAGTACATTCCCAATAGTGGGGATGTTTACGTGTCCCTGTGCCTATCTTTCCTCTGCAGAAGCAAGAACGATAAACATCCTTTTGCATGGGGAATTAAGGAGTCTTTTTAATACATTGTGCTGGTGAGGAGTAAAGTTCCATACCGAGAAGGCAGAAAATCAAATTGTTGACTGGCAGGGGATTTCTCTCCACTTCCCCCAGCAATACCAAGCAGCCTATGAGGACTCTGCTGAAGCTCTTGCCAAGCGTATTTTACAAAGGTGTACCAGGACAGAGCTGCACAGCCATGCTTGCACTGTCAGTAGCAAAGTGCCTCAAGCTGTTCCCTTTGTTGTACCCTGCTGCTTTCAGCTGCTTTGAGAAAGTCTGGGACAGTGGTAATGATGAAAAAAAGACTAGTGTTGAAAACACGCATAGAAAAATGAATCCAATGCCAACTTCAAAGATGTGGAAAAGGGACAAAGCCGGCTGCTGAGCAACTAGAAGTTCATCTACATAAAATACTGCCTCCTTTTGCACAGACTGTGTATTATTCTGCCACAGAATTAGAACCAGTGTCTGGAAGCGTTTATTTGGCAAGCTCCAGTGCAAGAAATGTGTGTGATGGAGTAAACAGAATCCCAGACTAAGCCACACACTGTGTTGGAACATGAGTAAAGGGGCCAGCCGCGTGTCAGGATGCAGCAGTAGGGCCACAAAACAAATTTGGGGAGACTACTATAATGTGGGAGCAATCCCTGGGCAGTAGGTAAGTGTCGTAGCCTACTCAGCTTCTCACCTGTAATATTGTGAACAGACCAAAGAGAACAATATTAATGAATCTTACCCATTGTCAGCCGATCTGAGACCTCTCCTAATAGCCTCTGTCAACTCTACCAGAGCCCAAACTGCTTTAATGTAGAACTAGAGACTTGGTTAGCTTCTAGGTTATCTGGAGGGAAAAAAAAAAAAGAAAAGATGCTCAGGTTAATGCTCAGCACTCTGCCTTAAATATACTTCAACAGTTCATGGAAACTTGATTAAACAGCACTGAAAGTCAATGTTGTAGCAGGAGCTGAGGTATCATTGTAGTATTAAAGATACAGTATTAAGGTAACAAAGGCAATTTACTTGAAATAATGCTGAATCCATCATATGAATATGCAAGCAGCTACTAACCTAGTTTACAAAAAACAAATAAATATCAATGGGCTGAGTACTAAGCAGAGCTTACAGGTTCCACAGCATGCATTTAAATGATTTTTTGATGTCTTAAGTTCTTATGTTCTTCCTTCTAGTATGTTTTCTTGATTAAACATATGATGGTAAAATTGAAAGTGAATGGATGTGACCTGTTTATGTTTACAGAGCACTAAAAAAAAATAAAAAATAGAAGTAATTAAGTTGCCAAGCCAAGCAGCTGTGATTTAGAAAACTGCTAGAATTGCATTCCGTATGGTCTTGCTTATATTTGGACAGAGTTCTACATGTTCCCTTCCTCACCTCTACCCTTTATCTTTTGTCTCTCTGACATTGCTGTTCTTTCCATCCTAGACTTGACCCATGACTTCTTAGCTAGATGTAAGTGGTTTGAATTTTTTAGGCCAAGGATCTACTCCTTTGGTATGAGTAGTGGCACCTCCTGTTGCTGGGACAGGACATTATGTGTATAGTAGCTGCAAACCTATGTGTAGTGATTCCTCTACCCTGGCAGCAGAACCAGCCAACAGGTTGTACCTGGAAGTGAAGGCTGGCCATTTTTGGAAGCATGTTGTGCTACAACAGCCGGTCCCTGCCTGTTTCAGTACATGCAGACAACTTGTTCATAGATAAGCTCTTATTTCAGGATATTTAGATGCCTTATGAAGACTGCTGCCTATGCAGCTATCTCTCTGCTTTTTCCTTACCTAAAGCCAGTCCCGGTCCACCCCTGTATTTTATTTCCTCCTTCTTCTGCTTCCCACAAATGCCTGCTTGTCTTCCATTTTTGGTCTTGCGTATTTATGCTGTCTATTTACATTTCTCTGGGCCAGGGGGAATCATAGAGTCATTTAGGTTGGAAAAGACCTTTGAAATCATCAAGTCCCACCGTTAACCCAGCACCGCCAAGCCCACCACTAAACCATATCCTCAACCACTGCATCTATGCATTTTTTAAACACCTCCAGGGCCGGTGATTCCACCACCTCCCTGGGCAGCCTGTTCCGATGCTTGACCATCCTTCCTGTGAAGAATCTTTTCCTAACGTCCAGTCTAAACCTTTCCTGGTGCAGCTTGAGGCCATTTTCCTTTGCCCTGTCGCATGTTATCTGGCAGAAGAAACCAAACCCTGCTGCCTACAGCGTCCTTTCAGGCAGTTGTAGGGAGCAATAAGGCCCCCCCCAAACCTCCTCCTCTCCATGCTGAACACCCCCAGCTCCCTTCAGCCGCTCCCCATCAGACTTGTGCTACAGCCTGTAAATTATGCTTAAGCTGAAATTAAGGTCTCTAAGTTGAGTCTAGGGTCTCTAAGTCAAGCCTAGGGTCTCTAAGTTGACTCTGAGTCGAGCCTAAGGTCTCTAAGTCAAGCCTAAGTAGAGCTAAAGGTCCCTAAGTTGAGCTTAAGTTGAGTCAAAGGTCCCCAAGTCGAGCCTAAGGTCCCTAAGTCAACTCTAAGTCCAGCCTAAGTTCTCCTAAACCAAAGCAAAATCAGATGAGAATGTACTTTAATATGGCTTATTACCAGCTATCTGCTGGTAGGTGTGAGCATTCTCACAAAGGTGCTGAAGTTTGGTTTAGGTATTTTCCAAGACCCTGCAAACTTAATTGAACAGAACGGAAGATCTCTGCTACCAGTAGTAGGAGTCCCCAGTGGGACCTTGACAGGCTTGAGAGGTGGGACCGTGCAAACCTCATGATGTTCACCAAGGCCAAGTACCAGGTCCTGCACGTGGGTCGGGGCAATTGCAAGCACAAACACAGGCTGGGCAGAGAACGGATTGGGAGCAGCCCTGAGCAGGAGGAACTTGGGGGTGTTGGTGGACGAGAAGCTCAACAGGACCCAGCAATGTGCACTGGCAGCTCAGCCAGCCAACTGAATCCTGGGCTGCAATCAAAGAAGCCTGGCCAACAGGCTGAGGTGATTCTCCCCCTCTACTCCACTCAAGGCCCCCAACATAAGGACCTGGAGCTGTTGGAGTGAGTCCACAGGAGGGGCCCGAAGATGATCAGAGGCTGGAACACCTCTCCTGTGGGGACAGGCTGAGAGCTGGGGCTGTTCAGCCTGGAGCAGAGAAGGCCCTGGGCACCTTCCAGTGCCTAAATGGGGGCCCACAGGAAAGCTGGAGAGGGGCTTTTTACACGAGCCTTTAGCGATAGGACAAGGGGGTAACGGCTTTAAACTGAAAGAGGGGAGATTTATGTTAGGTATTAGGAAGAAAATCTTTACAGTGAGGCTAGTGAGACTTGGAATACGTTGCCCATGGCAGCTGAGGGTGCCCCATCCCTGGCAGTGGCCAAGGCCAGGCTGGACGGGGCTGGGAGCAGCCTGGGCTGGGGGAGGTGACCCTGCCCGTGGCAGGGGGCTGGAACTGGGGGGTCTTTGGGGTCACTTCCAACCCAAACCATTCAGTGATTCTATGAAATGATTATTAGAAGGAAAATTAGCAAGAAAAAATATTAAAGCTGAGTTTTTCTAAACTGATCTTTAATAATAATGTTAAGACTATCTTTCAGGGTCATTATTCTTCCTTAATTGAAATAACTGCTCATATTATAGGTAAGAAGGAAAGTGTTAGGAGTTTTAGCCTCTGCCAATATTGGCAAACACACATTGTCATGTAAGAGTATTGCTCATGTTGTTAAAGAAAATGTATTCTTAACTAAGAAATTTAAAGTGCCGAAGCAGCTAAGTGGCAGAACCAGGCCTCGTCCCTAGCGTAGCCCTATTTCAAGGCTGGTTTAAAACCCAGTCCAGTTAGTCAGTGGGAGAACAGAGAAACAACAGATGGTCAATTTGTGCACACAGGTGCTCTTAGAAACACAGGTGGTTTTAGAAAAATTAGTATATGAGAATAGGAATTGAAGGAGCGTGTGAGTTAAAGTTGGCAGAAAGAAGATCACGATCAGAGGAGGAGCCTGGAGCCAAGGCAGAGCCTGGAGCCGAGGAGATGAATCACCTGGGACAGTCAGGCGATGGATTTGCAGAACTGACAGGACCAAAGGAAACTGCTACAAACTTCAGATGTTGACTAATGGTTTGATAAGTGTATATAAGCTGTGCTGTATCGCTTGGTTCTCTGCCACTCACTGGGGTGGCAGCCCGGCTCTGAGCTGTGACTAAAGCAAGCCCAGTGGTACCCACGTGTGTGTGAATTTCTCCTGGAACAACAGCAATCGCTGGGACTTAACCGTAGGAGACACCGCACCCCCTACTTGTGCCGCCGGTTCCTTGTGCTGCGGCTTCTCCCTTGGTAATGGGGTGGGGGCATGGACACAAAGAACCACCCGACTGTTAAAGCCGTCAGACGCAAAGGACTGAAATGCTTGAGGCACGTAGATGCTTTTGCATACGGAGGCAATAAGTGTGAATGCCCGGGCTGCGAGTGGGCAAAGGGCAGGGGGAAGGGCACCCCGCAGCCGCAGCGAGCACTCCCGGGGCCCGGTGGTGTAAACTGGGCTGAGACCCGGCCCAGTGCTCGCCCGGCCAGTGCTCAGCACAGGGCTGGTGGGGACCTGCTGCCACCTGGCGACAAAAAATTGGGTACTGCAGCCACCCGGTTGGGGGAGCGCTGCTGCTGTGACCCGGCGGCCAAAAATCGGTGCTGCAGCCCTGGCGCCGAGCATGCGCGGTGGCACCTCCCCTCGGCGCTGCCGGTCGCCGTTAACGGCACCGCGATCCCGCGCTGCCTGCGGGGTGGTGCCGCGGCGCCCGCTGCTGCCTCTCGGTACGGAGCCGCAGACGGGCGCTCGGCGTGCAGAACTGCAGCCCGACGTTCGCGGCCAGCGCTGGCCCCTGCGGCGCGGCATAAGCGCTGCAGGAGCAGCATGGCGGCGCGCCGGGGCGGTGCCAGGAGCGCGGGGGAGGCGAGCGGACCCTGCGGGGGGCGTGGGGGTGTCTCCTGCCCGCCGGCCGCCTCGGGGGGCGGCACGGGAAGCTTCAGCCGCCCGCGAGCCGGGTGCGGGAGCCCCGGAGGGTCCGGGGGCTGAGGGGGGGAGGCGGGGAAGCAGGAGGCCGCCCCCCGGGCGCCGGCGCCTCCCCAGCTCGCCAGACCCCCGAGCCTGCCGCGGCCCCCGCTCGCCCCGCGCCGCTGCCCCCGCTGCAGCATCTCCCCCGCAGCCGGGCCCCAGCCCCAGGTGCCCCCGGCGCTGCCGTGGCGGCGGCCAGCCGGCCCCCCGCTGCCGCTCGGGAAGGGCCTGCGGCAGGAGCGGCTCCGGGCGGGGCCGAGCGGCGCCGGTCACGGCCCCCTGCGCTTCTGTCCCTCTGCCGGGGGCCGCGCCGCCTCGGGCTGGCGGGGGTTGTCCCTGCCCGGCCTCGCCCCCCGCGGCGCGGGTGCGGGAGGGCAGCGGGGGCACGGCCCGGTGTGGGCAGGAGCCGGGCCGGCCGGGGCGAGGCGAAGGAGAAGGAACCCGAGGGCAGGCGGGCAGCAGCTGCCTCCTGCTGCGGGCACAGAGGGCCTGGCCCTGCGGTGGGGGGGGACCAGCCCCGCAGCAGCCGGGTGCCAGCGTGCACAGCGGGGTCCGTGTGTCACCCGCGGGGTCCGTGTGTCACCCACAGCCTGGGGCGGCCCCCGGTGCGCGAGGGAGCGACGCGCCGTGTCCGGGAGGCCGCGTCTTGCGAGGAACAGCTGTGAGACACCCGGGGGTTACCGGGGGTGGGGGAGCCGAGCGGCCGGCGTTCTGCGGGAGGGAGGGAGGGAGAGGAGAGGGGGAAAGGCGCGTCTGAACTGGCACATTTTCGCAGCGGTACCAAAGCGAGAGCTGTGGTGAGTCCTGGTCCGTGGGACCCTGTCTCCCCTCTTGTGTGCCCCAGGCGCCCCCTGCCCCTCCTCTGCCCCCCCTCCCCTTCCCTGTGCCGCTGTGATTTTGTGTGGGGGTGACCCGGGCTGGACCGAAGCTGCTCTTACCGCTCCCCCTCCTCCGCTGGACAGGGGGGCCAGAATATAACAAAAAGCTCACGAGTGGGCACAAGGATGGGGAGGTCACTCCGCCATTACCTCCGTGGGCGAAACAGACTGAACCTGGGGAAATCAGCGCGATTGATTAGCAGTCAAGTCAGAGCAGGAGAACGTGCCGGAAAAGCAAATCTTCAGAACACCTTCCCTCCAGCCCCCATTTCTACGGGGCTTAACTTTACTGCCGATTTCCCTGTCTCCTCCCCGCAGGGGGATGGGGAACGGCAGCTGCGGTCAGTTGATCACACGTTGTTTCTTCTTGCTGCTTCTTCTTTCTCCTCCTTTTCCTCCTCCTTCCCAAACCTTGCCATACAAACCCATCGTGTTTTGATTCCCTATAGCTCTGCATTCTATTCTTCTGTCCTGCTCCCTCTTCTCTTCTGCCTTTATCACTCGTTCTGCTGCTCCCTTCTATTTTACTCTCTCTGATTCTGTCCTACTCCCTCTCCTTCTTCCCTTTTCTTCATCCTCCATCTCTGTCCTGCAGCCCAGGACAGGTTTTTCCTTTACATCTCTGTCCTGATCTGTATCTGTCTCTTTTTTTTTACTTCTTCTTTTTTTATTTTCTCCCCCCCCCCCCCCCCCCGACCCCCCCCCCCCCCCATTTCTCTGGCCTGTTCCCTGGCATTCTTTTCCTCCATGCACGTGTACGTGCTGCTCAGGGTCCAGGGAGATGTCTGGAGGCAGGGGGCACCTCAGACTGGTCTGTGTCCAAACAGGCTTACTATTGTGGAATTACTGACTTCCCCCAGGCATGGGAATCTCCCAAGCCAACACCACAACTGACCTGTTCTTGATTTTTAAAGGTGACACCGTGAAAGGATGGGATAAGAAAACCTGATGCCCTGAGCACGTCATTTCCAGAGAAACATGTTGCCTGTACACCTTCATTTGGGAGGAGGACAGGTGAGTACATTGTGTTGACTTGTTTCAGCACAGCTGTGCTTTTATTAAGAGGAATGACCTTCTTTTTCTTGTTAAGAGTTAGGGGTTGCTTTTTTCTGAGAATTCTGCCTGGTTCAACAATCATTGATCTGCTGCGTGCTTTTCCCTTGAGGAAAAGGACCCCGTCTCAGTCTTATTTATTCACTATGGCGCTCTCCGTTGTAGAATAAATTTCTCACCAGAAGGCTTCAGTGCTGCTTCCAAATGGTGGCCTGGTTGCCTGCATAATGTATCTGTAGTTCCATCTCAAGGAATGCGTTAATGCTGTTACGAATTATAAATAAGGTAGCTTCCTGCCGTAGGAAGACAGTGTGTTGGGTTTGAAACCTTTGGGTAGGACAGAAGGAGGTTGCCATCCTGGGTCAGTGGTGAGTGTTGGCATGTATCGTCTGATCTAGAGTTGATGTCTGTCACTGCTTTAGCTCTAGAATTACTCTGAGACCCAGGGAACTCCAGTTCCCTTCAGCAGAGTACAGATTTGCTCAGGATCTCAGTGCGGTGAATCATCATGTTACCTCACCTGATAGTTCCAGAGCCTAATTTAATACTTACTCGTATATCACCATGGGCAAATTCTTCTAATGATCTTAAAGACTTAAATTTTCCAGGACATTCTACTTTGGTTCAGTATGTGATGATCTTTCCAGCTAGTCATGCAGAAAAAGAATGTGTGAGAGACACTGAATACCTACTATATGACTTGCAAAAAAGGGATGCCGTGCACCTCTATCCAAATGACAACTTTGTCTATGACAACTTATTGTTCTTGTACTCTATCTAGATCCAGTGGCAGGGGGAGGCAGAGGGGCTGCTTCACGTGCAGGCAGCTGCCACTCTGGAGGGGAGCTGGAGTTTGGCTCGGGGCCAGGGTGAGGATGCTTTGGCACTTGTTCGCGGGTCAGTTTGCAGACCCTAGAAGTGTTGCAGGCAGAGAGCAGCTCCTCCCACAGCACATGCTGCAGCCAGCCCTGCCCGGACCTAAGTAACTGCAACAGTGTCAGAAGCAGGGCACAGCAATAAAGGCATTGAATGGTTTGCAAAGGAAACATGTACCAGGCTATGTCAGGTCCAGGGTTGGTGAGCAGCCAAGGGGTGTCCCAGGAGGTGGGAGCATGGGTGGGAAGGGCTTCTGCGGTGCCACTGCCACTCCCTGTGACATCTCACTGCAGGTGGCATGAGCAATGCTGTGCCAGAGGTGCATGCAGGTGGTGCTCATCCTGTGCCTGCCTTGTCTGTGGCAATGTTTCCAAGCCCCCGTGGGTGGCCTCAGCCCGTTATCTGGGGCTCTGCCACTCCTCGACACCCCTGCTGCCTGCTGCACTGCTGCTGTCAATGGCTCTGCACGGTTCAACGCCCACTATGACATGGCCATGGGGCATCTGCTGAAGGGCACAGCCCATGAGCTCTCCTCTGACATGGTTCAGTGGTGGCTGGTGAGTGGGGCACGGGTGGCAGCTCAGGGCTCTTGCCAGTGTCACCAAATCTGTTTGTGGTGGGCAAGGCCGAGGTCAAGTCAGATGGAGGCAATGGGGGATGAAGGGGATGCAGGGACCCCAGCTCACCACTGCTCCCACCTCTCTGGGCTGTCCCGCACCCTTTTCCTGTTATCTCATTGGGGTTTTCTGTGCCTTTCCCAGGGCTCTGCTGGTTCGAGTGGGGTTCTGTCCCCTTCTGGGGGTACTGGGGGTGGGGCACTAATGCTGCCTGTTGATAGCCTTGCTCCTCCAGACCCTGCAGGGTCACCCGAATAGCGTCCAGCTCCAGGCCATAATTCAGCAGCCCTTCACTGTCTTCTGGGTCCCGAGCAGTGGCCTGTGGGACCCATCTTGCTGCAGGACTCGTGCAGTGGTGGGGAACTCGGGGTGGTTGAAGGGGTCTGGCCACGGGCTGCAGATCGATGGGCATGACTGGGTGCTGAGGTGGGTACCCCAAAAGGGCTTTGCCCCTCCCTGTCTCCCCAGGACCCTGACATGCCCCTGTTGTCCCCTTTCCAATCCACAAACACAAGCCCTGTGATGGTGGGGGAGAGGGACTGCTGGCCCTGCTCCCTGCAGCCCCCCACCCTGGGGCACATGCTAGCCCTGGGTTGCCCATGTTCCCTCTGTGCTGCTGGCCACAGTGACCTGGTGTCCCTGCCTGGTGGGGCCAGCAGCTTGGGACTGGCACACAGCTTCATTTTGGGGTGTGCCTTCCCACTGTTCCCTAGAATGAACAGAGTGAAGATTGCTGGCTTTGAGCTGGATGATGGCACGAGACCAACCCATGACTTCATGTACCCGAGAGTGCAGTGAACCTCAGGCCTGGTGTCCACCTTGTCCTTGTCCCCTTCAAGCCACTGGACCTGCAGTGGGTGGCCAGTGCCTTCTCCACTGGAGAGCCCATGCAACACATCAGCTTTGGGGCAACAGCATCTCTTGCGCTAGAGACCCTGAGGATGGTGCGGGGTGGTTCTGGGGACCTTGGTGCCTCACTGAGGCCCTGGCATCATGGTCCTGGTGGGATAAAGGGCCCCTGGATGAGGGTTCTGGCATTCCTCTGCACCACGGTAAGCACTGCCCTGTCCCCACAGAGCTTGGGCATCCTGCAGTCCCATAACCCCTGCAGGTGGGGTGATGGCTGTCTCCTGTGTGGGACCATGGGCTTGATGTGACCCTTCCCAGAGCCCGGCCAGGGGCTCCTGCTGGGCCAGCCCAAGGGGCTGGGCTGGCATGGGGCCAAGTGCTAGCAGACATAGTCACCCTCTGCAAACCAACTGCCTCTGAAGGAGAGGCCCCAGCAGTAGGGGTGCCCCATGCTCGCTGCTATCCTCTGGCTTTTGCAGCACATATGTGCGAGTGAAACAGTTCATCAAAGCTGACAGAAACAAGGTAAGGGTTCAGTGGGTTCCACTCCTCCTGGGCAGGCAGGGTTCCTCTGGGCAGAGACCAGGCTTGTTTTTCAGTGGGATGGGGGAAGAGCTGGCAAGCAGGAAGGCTGATGGCTGTGCTGGTGGTGGGGGCTGGCCATCACATTTGCAGCACAGGGAGCAGATGATGGCTCCTCTGCTTCCCACTCAGGTGCTGATCCTAAGCCCAGCTTTCCTCAAGTACATCCATGACAACTGGACACAGCACCACGGATGGTACCCCTCCACCAGCTTCGCTGCCCTGCTCTTTGCCTTGCATGCTTGCCAGCAGGTGAGCGTGGCCAGCACGACCAGGTGCTGCCACCATACCACCTGCCATACCACCGTCTGTCTGTGCACCCTCAAGGGTGACCAAGCACCTGTGCAGTGATGGCTCTGGTGTGTGTGCAGGTTTCTGTATTTGGCTTCGGAGCAGACAGTGAAGGGAACCGGCATGACTACTGGAAGAAAAACTGCTGGTCTGGAGCCTTTTGCAGGACAAGGGTCTACAACACCGATGTTGAGTTCAGCCTCATTGAGCGATGAGCAGTGGAAGTCTGGATTTTATTCTACAAATGATTCGGTTCTAAGAAACTGAAGCCAGGTTGTTAGTGCAGGAACTGGCAGCAGCTGCCTTGGCTCTTTAGCTTGCTTCTCCCCCACCAGCAGTGCCATACACCTGGCATACATACATGCACCCCAGGGTCTCAGTGCTTCTTGTGCTGGTCCCACCAGCTGGGCACTGTGGCTGCCAGGTGATGTGGTCCTATGGCACCAGGAATGCTGAATCTGGCTGGACACAGGGTGGGCATGGCTCTGCCCACGCTGGCTGGGAGAGACAAAGGGGCTGGAGGTGGGTGTGTAGCCCATGAGCTGCTGTATGTGTCCCTGTAGCAGCTGCAAAGCCACCGGATGACAGCGGTGGTGGTGACAGCAGCCACTCAAACATGGCTGTCCACATGGTGGAGCTGACATTTTCATCCACTAATGGTTTTTGGGGGAGGCTCACAGTTGTTCTTGGGGAAGGGAGAGAGAAGCATCTTCCCTTCCTGTCTTTTAAGGAAGGAAATATTTTTAAAATTGTGTCAAAGAAAAGAAAGAAAAAGAAAATCAAGCATGCTGTCAGAAGATCACAGATTCAAGTACAGTTGAAATGATCTTACACTGACAAACTTTGCCTGTGAACCTATTACTAATATTTGCTTTACTTTTCGAGCCCTTACTGCTTCGAGAAGATAGTACCATCTATCTCAGCCCCACCCTGCAGAACAAGATTGCAAACCCTGGAGACTGAACTCCCCAAAGGAGCTTCAAACACAAATATCCTTGAATGAGACTGAGTTTCCCATGGCAGTTGGTCACTTTGTCTTTCAGTCTATTAAAATCACCACACCTCTCCTACTCATAAGCTCCCATTTTACAGCAGAAGCCTGTGTTACTTAACTATTAGCTCCATTGATTTTTTCTGCCTCTCCAGGTAGAATCTCCATTTCTCTGTGTCTTCTGTTTCTCTTCTCCATTATATCCAGTTTCCTCACACTCGGTACCAGTCTTGCGCTGACCTGCCCCTTCACCTTCCCCCTGTTTTCTCTAGATGCTGAGCAGTGCTCTGTGCAACGCTCCTCAATGGTTTTCTGAGATTTAGAAGTAATTGGCTTTCTTACCTCAGACAAGCGATTAGCTGGTAATGTTCAAGCATAGGTTAAACTCTTGCTACATTATTTCCATTCATCTTCCCTCTCCTGATTATTCTTTCAAATTTAGTTACAAAGCTGTGTGCTCTGCTGAGGGACTGAAACTGTTCGAGTAACTTTTTGTTCCTTATGTAACATATAGATACTATATCACTTCCCTTACATTGTAGTGGTACTGTATGATCCTGACCTGATGGATTTATTAAATATCCTTGTTTCAAATGTTTGTTTGTGGTTGTGTTTTTTTTTTTAACCCATTTTTTTCAGTATTCTTGCTTGGAGATTAATCAGACTTCTTACAGACACCTCAAACTGCTTCTCTTCCCAGTTTAAAAAAACACAGATTTTTATATTCCCTGGTTTATAATCAAGTTCAAATGCATTATAAAATAGCTTTCTCTCTACATTATCTGATCCTGTGCTTGTCACACTCACTGCGCACTGTTGGACCAACTGCTTGGACCAAGTTTAGAGTCAAAACCACAGCACACCCAGAGCTGAGATTTAAGAGTGGTACGTTTTGGCTTAGTATTGCCTCCACAATATTTTATTTTTCCTCATATTTTCAGATGACTCCTAATATAGTTTCACATACCAAGCACTTTACTCACTTGTGTAGATCATTAAAAAGAAAAAAACCCACCCACCACAAATAGTGTATCTACGTATTTTGCCACAATGCAGGTATGTTTTTTAATTATAATTTCCAATTCAGTACCAGGGTTAGTTTAAATAATTTAATTCTTCTTCTAAATGATTTACCAAAACAGACAGAGGATGGACTTTGTTTCAAAATACAAACAGGGGGGAAGTGAAAAACACAATCAGATTTAAAAATTAAAACTCCAAACCCTTTTTTTTCTGAAACATCAACTTGCATTTTTCACAAGAGCAGCAATCTGGAGCAGCTGCAATGCTCCATGGTACAGTAAGCACATCTCAGGTGCTAGGTCTCATCACATTGCCCAGGAGAGCTGGAAGGAAAGCGTGTGGGATTCAGCACATTTTCACAGAGGTCTGGTATACAGCATCAGCACACTCAGAAACATTAAGATAAAAAAAGCTACATGGTCTTGGCTAGGAATCGTATTTGATGGCAAATTCAACCCATTCCAGGTCTCATGACAATACAGTACATTATACCTGGAGGCAAACAGAATGCAGTATCTCCAGCATTTCTTTTTTTGGGGGATGGGTGGGGGGATGGGCAGGGGGCAGAACTGGATGAACATGGCCTGGCACAAAAGGGTTTTTACAGAAGTGTCTGCAAAGCCAGACAAGACAGCTAATCTTTATAGCAGCAAGGTTCAGGCAGTTCATTCTGAAATTAATGCCAAACAAAGAATGATGGGACAGTAACGCAGGAGCAGTCAGGGCTATCTGGTAATTCCAAACCTCTTCTCTTGTGTACTCAGAAGATCACTTGTGTTTCAAAAAACCTGTTTAGTTCTCCTTAAAGAGGGTTGGGGTTTCTTTTTGCCGAGTGAGCTCATTGCTTATTTATGTTGTCTTCCCTAGTTCAATTTTCTTCTGGATGGCACGTGCCGAGTGATAGATCAAGGAATCAATCAGTCCTGCGACTAAAAGGAAAAAAACCAGACTGATCAAGCCAGACATGCCTCAAAGAGAGAACAGCTCTCAGGGAAAGAAAACACAAAGCCTTCTGTTAGTGGAAAGGAGTTCCAGTTCCCCCGCAACAGAAAACAGCTACTGCTCAGAAGAATAACCACCTCAGCTCATTAGGACAGATAAGATCCAGCTTGCAGGGCAGAGGTGATTATGGAAAAAAAAAGACCTTTCTTACAGAAGTAAAAAAGAGACAGGCTGAGTCACATATGCTTACTGATGAATGAAATAAATTTGGAAAGGAAGCTGATGTTGAGCGCTTTATGCCATGTTATTGCACTGACCCAGCTTGCCAAGGGCATGTTTCCCATTTCTTGGTCATTTCACAGTATCCTTAAAAATAAGCTACCCTACCTGATGCTGCCCTTGATGGACATCATTTATCAAAGACTGCAATGTTTACCCTCCAAGGACACAAAGAAAAACAAACCGATGCCTTTAGTTCTCTCTGCAGTATTTTCCCCAAATCTCTCCAGCCCTGAAGGAGCCTATTAATTCAGTGCTTGTTTGGGACCACAGAAAAGTTTACAAAGAGTCTACTGCACCATGAAACCCAGACAACCCCGCATCCATCGGGGCAGCTTTCACAGGGCGGGAACCCTAAACTCCTGCATGGGAGGGAACACAGGGTGCCAGTGAGCAAAGGTATTTTCAGTGCTTTTATGAAGAGTCATCTTTTTTCTTTTATTCAACACCTCAGTCTAAGGAATAAGTAAGTGATTACTTGGCCGTACACAAAGACACACATTTCAATGCTATATAAAGAGTAGCCACTAGAACGGGAACTGAGTCTTCTGTTTATTACTGTAGAATACAGAATTACTGGCCTTATTATCTGGTCTTTGAGTGACACTTCAGATGACTGCCTTTTGTGGTTGTCTTGCCCTGAAATTCTCTCTACCTGTGGAATAAATTCGATCCTGTAGCACAAAACCTGTTACACAGCTAAGCTGAGTTCTTTAGAACAGAACAGAATCATTTAAGTTGGAAAAGACCTTTAAGTCTGGTCATTAACCAACACTGCTAAGTCCACCACTAAAGCATGTTCTTAAGTGCCACGTGTACACAACTTATAAATGCCTCCAGGGATGGTGACTCAACCACTTCCCTCGGCAGCCTGTTCCTATGCTTGATAATCCTTTCAGCGAAGAAATTTTTCCTCCAATCTAAATCCAATCTAAACCTCCCGTGGTGCAACTTGAGGCCATTCCTTTCATCCTATCACTTGTTACTTGGGAAAAGAGACTGACCCACACCTCGCTACTACCTCCTTTCAGGGAGCTGTAGAGAGCAATAAGGTCTCCCCTGAGCCTCCTTTTCTTCAGGCTGAACACCCCCAGTTCCCTCAGCTGCTCCTCATTGTTCTTTAGACCCTTCACCAGCTTCATTGCTCTTCTTCAGACAAGCTCCAGCACTTCCATGTCCTTCTTACAGTGAGGGGCCCAAAACTGCACACAGAATCCAAGGGGTGGCCTCACCACTGCAGGAGTACAGGGGGACAATCACTTCCCTAGTCCTGCTGGCTACACTATTTCTGATACAAGCCAGGCCGCTACTGGCTTTCTTGGCCACCATTTCATCTTTCCTCTAAAATACAGACTCAGAACATGGCATATGGCAACACGAACTGGCTGTCAAAGTTGATCAGTGCTAGAGGGCACTTGCATTTGTCATGAAAATAAGTTTTGAAAGCCTCTCCTTGAGTCAGCCATAGAAATAAATATGACCACATTTATTATAGACAGAAATTCTGCTTAATAGTATCAGGTTAATGGAGCACTGTGACACCTCAGGTAACAGGAGAACCTTGCAGATAAAGGTATTTTTTGATACAGGTGTTACGTGATACATACAGAAGCTGACTTCTTAGGTCCAGTAAGATCTGCTGACCATATCTGCAGACTGGCCCTTCACAGCCCTGTGAACATCTATGACTGTTTCAGAACACCCTGGGTTATTATTACCTGGAGTGCAAGGCTGGACCAAGGCTGGGCTCTGTCACACACATGGAGCTGAGCAGACACTGATCAGCTGTTCAGAAGCCAACACTGAGAATGAAGCCCAGACACTCCAACGGCTGTGCAGGAACAGCCTCTCCTACAGGACCCCATCTAGCTGCGAGGGCTACTTTTAGTCCCTGCAGAGCACTCACTGGAGCTCCTATGTCTGGGAACACATTCTGAGACCTCTTGAGATGGCTATGCTCACGGCAACCTGGGTTCACAGGGTCTACTGGCTTTAGTTCCACATGAAAGCAACTGTCGGCTTACAGACCCAAGCTGGCCAAAAACACAGTACAGATATATTCATACGGTATGTGAAAGACTGCATTATTTGAAAACAAAATGTCCTTTAGAGCATCAAAGTGAAATATTATGATAGGTCTTACATCATCCACAGCATCTTGATTCATCAGCAGTACTAATTATACTCTGATGCCACACCCATGGCTCTACAGAACATGCTCTATCACCTCCTGAAGTCTGAAATCATCTCTCCGCATCACACAGGGATTTATTATCAGCCATGCAGATTTTAGAAAAAGATGGCAAATGTTTACAATTTACAAAGAAAAAAGCTTGAAAGGTGCAGTACCTGTAAATATGCCTCCAATGATGGCACACACTCCTGTGAGAAAGTGTGTAAAGGACCTAGAAAGAGGAAAATAATTTGAACAACCAACATGAGCTGAGATACCCTATGTCAGATAAGTAACAATTAACTAATAAAACCTAATTCATAATTATCATAATGCTCATCATAGCAGATAAGTATGCATTATATAATTATTAAGACCTGATGATTAACAGATTTAACAACTAAATAACCCCTATCGGTTACAGAATAGTTTGTCACTGATACTTCTACTGAGCAGCATTGAGTAGCATTCAAGGAGTGTGCTCTAAGGAGCTCAATGGCTACACTAGGAGGCAAGTTCTGTATTTATAAACCTAGAGATGGACTTTTAATCACCAAGATTTTATCCATTCCCACAGGCAGAATGTACAGCAAGCTGCTGTAACACAAAAACTAAATCCCTAAGCACATGTTAATACATTTTAAGGTATAGACATCAGCTGTCCCTCATTATGATCCTAAAATATTGGACAGCTGCAACCCCTTCCATTCCCCTGCAACTACATGCCTGTGATTAACAGAGGACTCGGAAAGAAGAAAGAGGTTCCATACCGACTATGACATGCAGAAAATGCAGAGTAAGTAACCAGCTTTGATCAGTGTGGGTGCTGCTGTAGGTGCTGGTGAGATGCGTATGCTATATAAATCATCTTCCCATTAAAAAAAAAAAAGACTCTGAGGAAATTAGTCTGAACTGAGAACCATTATATCAGACTTCTGCTCAGTACACCAATTCCCTTCATCTTGATACTAGTATAAAAGTTTCTGGTAATATCAGAAAAACTCCAATCCTTTTCAGATGTTCACACTGAGAGTAAGCGCGTCTGGGAGTGCTTCTTCCTCTCCACTCACTGGGAAGGGGCTTAGATGGCTTTCAAGGCACTTGCACCATCGTGCCTAAGTGAGGATGGAGTTTTAAGCTATGCAAAATGACAAAATCAATGGAGAGTGAATGAAATGGACCAAAAGGTCTCTTACCTGTGTTTCTCTGTCAGCTTCACCATCATGGGTGAAAGTTCATACAGCACAAATACCCCAGGCAGACCCTGGTCTCCTAGTAGACCATTGGCTATCTTCTCATGTCGTGTAACTGAAAACTGGTTGGTCCTTACCACCTAGCAGGAAACAAACACAGCAAATGTTTTGTTAACAAGGAATAGGAAAGGCTACTATATGAGCTCAATGAACCACACCATTGAAGCCCTGCCCACTCACTTGTTGAGGGCCTGACACCGGTTACAAAGAGTTGTAAAAAGCATCATCAGGATCAGGTCTATCTTTAATACAGGCTACCAGTTAAAGCCCCAGCTAGCCCACAGAATGAGTGATGCATCAGTCTCCAGGCTGGACTGTTTTGGTCTCTGCTGGCAAGTAATAGCATAAGCTGTCCCTCTTGACCTCAACCCCAAGTCCATGTCATCCTCTACCAAATCGTAGTCCATTTAAGCACGCTTCAGTACACACACACACACGAGTGAGGAAAAAGGAATTAATCCATAAAGGCAGGGGAGTGCCAGGCCTACAGAAGGACACAGACTGCTCATCTTTATATAAGTGAAGATCATTCTGCAGCGTTCCTCTGCACCCTGCTGTTCTTCCACATATTCCTAACAGTCCTATTCTTACAGCAAATAAATTGGGTTTCTGTAAAATGGAATTATGTTCTATCATCCCTAATAAGCCATCTGACACAAATTACGATCCAAACTGAGAAAGATACTATCCAGTTTCTTTACCACATTCCACATTTGGGGCTTCCAGCTACTGAATGCATAACATCGCCCTGGTACACATCTGGCAGCACACTTGGAACCATAGTTACCATAAAAAGCAAGTTTTTTGTCAGAAGTCTGACTGAACAACAGCTCTACAGTACAATGTGAGATTTCATCAAGAGAAACAGAAGCCATGGTATGCTGGGAGGTGGCCATAAAAACAGGGCACTGATTAACTGTCCTTTGTACTTCAGGAATTTTAATCATCCACAGGAATTTAAAATTCAGGAATTTTAAACATCCAACATCGAATCCAAGCAGAATGAGCTTCCAACATGGTATGTAGGTTCTCCCAGTATCACCTCATAGCAAGTAACTTCCACCCAATTTCCAGGAGAGAACAGATGGGTCCTTTCTAGACAGGGCATTGAAGAAAGAGGGGCCCACAATAAGGATTCATCACATGAGTACCGAGTCTTGCAAACAGTTTCAGTCTTTAGGGCAGATGAAGAAATACAAACTACATCTACTTTTCCAATGGATTGTTAGATTGCTCTGCCCACGTGGCCCTACAATAACTTCACTCGAATGCTTGCATTGTATCGACAGTGGCCATGTGCCTCCTCAGACCTGTGGTTCCTATGCGGCTTCTGACATAATGGGTAATAACCTACTGGTGATTTACATTTTAGAGTGCCTCAAGCAACACAGGCTGCATGGACGTGCAGTATATGTGGTACATGCCAGAGAGTGGCACAAGTTTGGGCGAAGAGCCTGAGGTGGTAAGGGTTCCCGGTGCTGTGTGGTTTGCACAGTGTTATAAAATTGTGTGTGTAGCACAAGGGAATAAAATTCTGACGTAGTTTCATCCACATGTAGATCTGTCTGTGCACTGAACAAGCCCTAGAACCAGGCCTGGGTTTCACCTCAGAGGAAACTGGTTCACGGTTAAAGTAAAGCTGGGCACGGGCCACTCACGCAGCATAGCAGATGTGCAACCAAAACCTGGGAGACAGCTAGGGAGCTAAGCCATCTTGTAGTGAATGTTCACAGAGGTACTAGAGCATGTGGCACCTGTTTCTTCCTCACAGCTTTAGGTAAGTACACTGGGTAGCGCTGGTAGTGAAGTCTGCACAAAAGTAGAGCTGCTGCCTCTATTGGCGTGTTCTTTGCAAAAGAAACGTAACAGTTTACATCACTTTGCTGCCCTAAGACTATGGGGGCCCAAATAATAACTTTGGTTTGTTTTTTTTACCAAAAGGAGGTTCTCTGTAACTCTTGAGATACTGCAGAATGATGGCAACCAAAACAAATGAAAGAGAGAAATCAGAGTTCCTTCCGCTCCCTCAGGCTGGCTTCAGAAGGGAGCATAAATTTGTGTCTGTTCACAGGGTCTTCCGCCTCACCCTGGTACCTCCCTGGTAATTTGTTTATCCTACCTGTCCCCAGAGAAGGACACATTCTGAAAGCAGGGCTGGAAATCTAGCCACCCTCTTGTGGAAGAGTTTTTAAATTGGAAACAAGCCTGATCTTGGGTTTTTCTCCAAAGAGCATTTTTAGGATCTCCTTGCTGCTTTGACTTCTGAGCATGCAGTACAAGGGATTCATGAGGGAACGTGATGAGAATGGCATGGTCACCTTGATCTAGGTGTGGTGGAGGAGGCTAAGATCTGTTTCATCACGGCTGCAACATTACAGATAACATTATACCATAGAAACTGTTATTCTTGCTTCAGGTGGTGATATGAAGAAAGTCAAACAGGTTGCGTTGTTTCTACCAGAGGTCAGATAAGCTCAGTGTCAGAATCTGAGGAGAAAGTCTGAAGGCTTTCGCTCACTTGCCAAAACAATAGAGAAAAAAAGGTACTTACCTCACCATCTACTTTCATATACACCGTGGGAACCACTTTGACAAAATACTGAAACATCATGGAAGCTATAAGCAAAGACAGAGACAAAATTAATAACCAGTGAAGAGCTTGAAAGCTTAACTGACAGGTTAGGTAGACACAAACTGGTTTTGTTCGACTCATCAGGGAACATCTTTCTTCACAACAGCAACTGGAGGCTTCCGAGGACAATAAAGTTAATCTCTGACATGACTTTTCCTTTTGCCAAAGCAAATCTTCCTGTTCCAACCAAAACCAAAACTACTGGCATGTTGGCCTCGATGAAATGGAAAACTTTCTACAGAAAACTTCTTGAAAATTCTTATTTTAGCATGTAAAACCCCTTATTTCAACAGCATGGCCCCAAGAAAACACCAGCTCTAAACAAGCGTCCTCTGTTAACTTCAATTAGCGCTACAGTTTATGGCTGTAGAAGCATGGGTTTTACCATATCAGGAGATGAAAAGGAAGATCTGGATCACTGAGGAAAAAAATACGATGAGAACTCCTGCTGCTGCCTCAGACCAGCCTGTTCCTTCAGTTCTCTTAAGGATAATGGAAGGCAGGAGTCACTTTGAAAACCTGTTTTCTATTAAATCCCCTAAAGAAGATTATCCATCTATTTCTACAGAAGAAATAATTGCCATATATAATATCTTTAGCTGGTCTGCAATAAACACAAATTTGACCTGCCGCCTACTTCTGCCACTTCTTTTCCAAAGCACGTCTTCAATCCTAATTCCTCAAGAATTTGGAAAATTTAAAAGAACAGATTCCGGTAGGGTTACCTACCACCACCTCAAAGCAAACTACTTCTTCCTCCAAGCTTTATTATATAAAAGCACCCCAAGTACCTGCAAAGACAAACTTTGCAGACTTCAGCAGATCTGAAAAAATAACAAATTTCTGCAGTGGTGTATAAAGTGATACAGTCAGGATCCTTCACAGAAAATGCACATAAGCAGGCTTGTGCCAATAAGCCAATATTATAGTTTGAGCAGCAGTAGCATGAGGAGAGAATTGCCTTTGCTTTTCAAGCCAGCAAACTGGAGCTATAGAAAAGATGAGCAATATTTCAACTTCACTGCAGCTGTTTGGCTGTTACTGTCAGGTAGATCAAGGTCAGGCAGACACCACAGCTCTCCAGCAACTACCAATTAGGCCATGAACACCGAAAACAAAGATCTTTCCAAAAGGTCACAGAATCAAAACACATTGGCACATTTGTTCCAGATGAATGGAGGCAGCTGTTCCAGAAAGAGCATAAGGTGGAGGAGTCCATGTTTTAGGCATGTCAGGGTTCTTGTTTAGGACTGACTGGGAACTTCACTCCTGTTCTTTTGTAACACTTATGAATATAGACACTTAAAAAGAGATTTCTCTCAGATGGCTTTTACCTTGGTGTGCAGTGACATCTGTCCCATCCAGAGGATTCACAATGCCTGGATAATCCCTTCCAAATGAAAGATGTTTGATGTAGTGCGTCATATTGATCTGAAACAGAAATGGTAATAACTCAAACAACTGCACAGCACCCGAGGGGCAAGGTAAGAAGCTTAAAGTTAATTATTTGTATATTTTTCTGAGTGCAGCTCTGGAAAAGAGACAGGTCCTCCCTTACTCTGCACATCCTACCAGTAAACTCTGACATACTTGCTCTTCTTTTTTTATTCATGGGAGATTCCAGGATGTGGACTTTCTCCTTTTCCTGCTGGAAACACACAGACGCCAGTGCCCTTCCCCTCCACCTACAGCACAGGCTGTTGCACCTACTGCTTTCCCTGCCATAGGAGCACGATGCTGTCAGCTGCCTTGGTGGCACTGGTATGGGCATCATCTGCTTTCCTCCCAGATCCAGAAGCAGCTGTGAAAATATCAGCCTCAGGAAACTGGGGAGCATAGCTAAGGAGCAAGGCAGTCTCGGGAAGAGGGGAAAAGGCTTGCCAAGCAACATGCAGATGTCCCAGACCATCCTTCACAGCCCTCTGTGAAAGCAGGTGCTAGGTTCTGCTCAGACTCGTAAGGCCAAATCCATCTGGGATCAGTACACTAGGATCTTAATGTGGCAAAGAGAGGGAAATCCAGAAGGAAAACAGACCAAGAAAACTAGAACGTTATCTTGGGAACACTTACATTATCAAGTCCAAAGCTCTGCAGATCGTGAACTGTAACAGAAGAACAGTTTAACAATATAGTTCACACTGTGATAACAAACATATCTGTTTACCTTATTCTAGCTTATAAGAGAGCTCCTCTCATTTCCACCGAGATCTAAAATGACATGAAAATCACCTGGGTTTCTCTTTTGCTTGCAGTAGGGCACATGATAAATAAAACTGCTGCAATTCTCCATGTGACATAGACTAGCCACTGCTACACGGAATGAAAGTATCTAATTTGGGGTTACTTCAGATTAGGTATTTTGGTCTTTATCTGAATGTGTTCTTAATCTACAGCAAAAACAAGACCCCAGGGGCAAGGGAGGAAAAATTCACTGTTATCTCTGTCACCAACTGATACACAAAACTTCTCTAACTACTGTAAAACACAGAGGCACAACAGATCTAAACTAACAACTGAGCAAGTGCCCTAATGAAATTATCATCATTTTAGCAATTCCCAGCGGCTCTGCCCATCAATCAGCCTTGCTACAGCTGCCCAGACAACACACAGGGAAAGGGAAAGTCTTTGCAGGGAGAGCCTGAGCAGGATATTTGCAAACAACTGGTAGGACCAAGGTGACTATTACCAGTGCCAGGGTTTGGGGTGTTTGGCCTGCCCTCTCTCTGCTCTTCCTGCATACAGCAAGGTGACAATGCCAGCAGCAGCACACACACCCAAAGGCAGCTGGAAAACAGGGGCAATGGGAGG
Source organism: Falco biarmicus (assembly GCF_023638135.1). NCBI lineage: Eukaryota > Metazoa > Chordata > Aves > Falconiformes > Falconidae > Falco > Falco biarmicus. The sequence continues at coordinate 91,294,216 of NC_079293.1, forward strand.
CAACTGATATCTTTTGGTTGGCTACTTAAATTACTTTATGTAATGCCAGAAGCATCAGTTTCAGGATGAAAATGTAACTTAAAACTTGATTTCAGTATTGCTCCTACCAGGTTCGTCTGAAGTCACACTATCATCTTAAAGCAGCCAGAGGCCATGGTGCATTTTAACACTGGTCAGGAAGCCAGACCTCAGCTTTCACCTTTGCAAAGAAAATCACGCTTCAAAAATCGTGGGCTATTTATTATTTAGGAGCTGGTGGAGTCAGATCACCAAGTGCTACTACACAATTAACAAAGCTCAGGAATGCTGCTCCCTTGAAGGGTTTCTGATACACAGCCTAGCACAAGACAGGCCAGAACACTAAAGAACTGTCCAGAACTAGTCTCTCCTTTAAAACATTTATTCAGCATGAGTGTGCTGTGAACTCAGTTTTTTTCCATTAACATCTATCAATAAAACACGAGAAGCTTTATCTGCATTTATACAAACCCCTTACTAAACCCAAAGAGATATGCATGCAGAACCGAGAACACACAGTTAGAAAAAGGAAATGCTAAGCCTAAACTATACTCCTCCTAATGCTCTGATCTAGGGAAAGGCCCTTCCATTTCACAGTTAAAATGTTCAATGCTCAGAAACTAAGGCTGCAGTCACTGGAATTAAGACAACGGCTCTGCATTATAAAGAGCTCAGAGCTGCACTGGCTTCAGATACTCTTGTTGCTGTCTCTTATACAAACACAGTGGTTTGCGTGCCTGCGCTGGCAACTGGATCAAGGAACTCCTTTGGATTTAAAAAAAGAAATTCCTACTAAAAATTTGGAAATACATGTGAAATGGTGGCCAGAGAAAGGAAAAAAGGGAGAAGCGGCCTTGGTATTACGTTGTGCCGTTTTTCTTAATGGCTAGCAGCAACACCCTGTTTCATGTTGCAATACTATCTGCAGTTAAGGCAAGAGTTAAGTGGCTTAGCTGTCAGTGAAATGTCAAGAACGCTGGCTTTTGCACAGACACCAGCAGGGTAACCTTCAACAAATAACAAAGTTCTACAGAGCACTTGGCTCTGGTGGATCGGCATTTAAACTGGACCTATTGCCAAAGGAATAAACCAGCCTGTCTCCACATCTTTCTGTCGATGGCCCATTCCTGTCCCACTCTCCCTTCGAGGTGAACCATATCAGAGAACCATGCAGCAGGCTGAAACATTAAGTACTGCTTTTATGTGAGGCTATTCTTCCAGTCAGAGTAGCTCCAAAGTGAGGTTAATCACACAGCTGCACAAATGCTTGTGCTGGCACCGTGCAGTGATGCACAGGGAGGGACAGGGATGCTCCTCCCGGTAGCTGCTCTACTACAACCCTGCACAGGATGATGGCGGTGATCAGCTGTTAGCATGTGAAGTGTGAGCTGAGTAGTTGCAAGGGTGACAAATCTTACAGAGCAGCACCAGAGAAATTCAAGGGCACCCCTTGAGAATGACCAGTCATTAACTAACCTGTTACGCTAGTTACATCATGCGTGACCCATTTTAACATAAATGGAGTTCGGGCTCTCCAAAACATTTCCCCCCAGTGCTCTGCTTGGGAAGTGGGGCCATGTGACCTCATGAGGGTCAAGGGCAAGGTCCTGCATCTGGGCCAGGGCAACTCCTCCCCGCCCCCTCCCCCCCCAGCCCAGTATCAATAGGTTGGGGGATGAAGGGGTTCAGAGCAGTCCTGCAGAGAAGGACTTGGGGGTACTGGTGGATGAAAAAATGGACACGAGCCAGCAACATGTGCTCACAGGCCAGAAAGCTGACCATATCCTGGGCTGCATCCAATGAAGCATGACCAGCAGATCGAGCGAAGCAATTCTGCCCCTCTGCTCTCATGAGACCCGCCTGGAGTACTGTATCTGGCTCCGGAGTCCTTGGCAAAGCAGGTCCAGAAGGGAGCCACAAAAATGGTCAGAGGGCTGGAGCACCTCTCCTAGAACAGGCTGAGAGAGCTGGGGTTGTTCAGCCCGGAGAAGAGGCTCTGGGGAGACCTTATTGTGGCCTTTCCCTACTTAAAGGGGGCTTATAAGAAAGATGGGGGCAGACATTTTAGTGGGGCCTTAGTGGTTTTAAACCAAAAGAAGGTAGATTCAGACTAAATATAGAGAAGAAATTTTTTATGACTGTGGTGAAAGACTGGTGGAGGTTGCCCAGAGAGGTGGCAGATGCCCCGTGCCTGGGAACGCTCAAGATCAGGTTGGACAGGGCTGTAAGCAGCCTGATCTAATTGAAGATGCCCCTGCTTCCTGCAGGGGGGCTGGACTAGGGGGTCTTTAAAGGTCACTTCCAACACAAACCTTTCTATGATTCTGTAAACTACCACTGTCATTCCGGCCACTGTGTATTTCTATATACCTGAGGAAGTCCTTCACAACTGAAATTTTACTCTGAAAGTTCTGAATTGCTTTAAAATTCTCAACAGCTTTCCTCCAAAATATCCCTTCCAGAGATAGTGATATTCAGGTCCTGGACCCAACACCATACTCCAGGTTGTTTTACTGCAGGGCAGCAAGGTTTTGTAGAACAAGTGAGGCTGAGAGACTGCCCAGACACATTCTCCTCCATGTTCTCCCACACCCATGTGGCGGCATCTTCAGAAAACATTTTTCTATTAGTTCCTGATGGTTCTAAACATCTCTAACAAAATTTTACCAATGTCCTCCCCCCTGAAACAGTGCTGCTGTTATCACAGATAGCAATGCAAAGATGTTCAAAGGAAATGGTCAGAAATGCTTGGAAGCTAAAGGTCACAATAAGCAGAAAAAGAAAATACTTTACCATGCACATGAGACTGTTGGAAACTTTTTCCTGGTGCAAAGTGGAAATTTCCAGCTACCTGCAGGAAATGGTAATCTTTCATTAAAAGGCCTGAATCTATATAAATAAAGCAGTCATACCAGTGGTTGGATTTTCAAATTTTTGTTTAAATGAGACAGACAATAAGCAACTCATTTTCATAGGTGACAACACCAGCAGATATTGTCCTAAAAGAGGTATGAATTTCCCCTCTTCCTCACAGGCAGTCATGTGGAAAGCCATAAGCACATACTGATGTTGACAACAACTGCTCTATGCATAGTATTTGAGTGGACATAAAAATGAGAAGAAGGAATCAAGTCTACTGGGAGGGAACTAACTGCTGCTGTATGAAATAAAAAGGTATTGCAGAAAAGGGGTGGAGAAAGTAACTGCGAGGGTGAGCAGGTAGGGTAAGAAAACCTTTAATACAATAAACAGCAGTGGTCCTATATATGCATCCATGAAAATAAGCTGCTTTCAAAAACGCACTAAACCTAGCACAACCCTCCCCCCCCCCCAAAAAAAAACACCAACAACCCCCCAATATCCCCCAAAAGACAAAGTCTGTTAAAATTTTAACCTGGAATACGAAAAGGATATGGATATTAGATGTCAGTCCTCCCTGACACTCACTAGCAATCATACACACCCTCTCCTGGAGGATTTCAATGCATCAAGCTCACATGCTACATTACAACTTTGATGTCTGTGCAAACCTATCACATATGTTAATTGCGGACCTGATGAGAATGGAGATGCGCAGAAGTGCCTAACAGTGGCCCCCAGAAATTTCCCTAGTGACACCCACCCTTGGACTCTTGCTACCCACAGCACTCCCCTTTGAATCTTTCAATCTTTCTTGCTATCACACGTTGTGACAAAGGGTCCCGTAATGGTTCAGCACCCATGATGATGCTCAAATCACAATGTCTGGCTTCATGAGTGAACGGGTGGTTTTGGTTTTGTTTTGGTTTTGGTTTTTTTTTTTTTTCAGAAATAAAGAATGTTGTCTCCAGAAATAGTACACAAAGATGTAAAAAACCCTCCAAATTTTGGAATTAAAAAAAAAAAAATTAGCCTCGGCCTGACTGCCAGAACGTACTTGGGTATGTAACCTGCACGTCCAAGTGTTTTGAGCTCGGTAACCTGTCAAATGACAGGGTAGTTACATAGACATCTGGTGTATCTTGTACTACATTTTCATACACCAGTTGCAAAAAACCACCTCTTTGAATATCTTCAACCTTGACAATCAACTCCAAGTCTTGCTTCCACCGGTTTTCTAAAGAAGGGAACATTTCACTCCCTCCAGCACCTCTGCTGACAAGTTGTTGGTTACTGTTATCTCCAGCACCTGCTGGTGGTCTCTGCTTTGAGACTAGAAGGGCAGGTGGGACAATCTAACCTCAAAGAAGCTGCCTCTCCTCCTCCAGAAACTTTGGTAAAAAGACTCGCTAGCTAGATGGTAGAAAAAGCTAAGCTTCTCCATCCAGCCCACCTCATGAAACAGAGAATTAGCCCCTTCCCAGTGCTTTTCCCAACTCTCCCACTGAATCCCTCTACAGGCACAAGCACCTTGCTGAGCCCAGGGGTTAATACAGACCTGTGAACACCTAAAGCTGGAAAAGGAGTGGAATGCCCCGACTGTGCCTTCTCATGCCCATCACCACCATGCAACAGGCTCATGGCAAGACCCATCTCTCACCTTGTTGACCTCTAGGAAACCGTACACTTGGCAGCCCTCGTTCTTCTGCTCTTGCATTTTCTGGCTAAATCCTTCCCTCTTGCACTGCTCTATGCTATCTGGGTTCTTGAAGGCCCAGCCTCGTCGCCTGTATGCTTCTCTGACATCGTCACAAGTATTACAACACCTGCAAAAGCATAAGCATCATCTTCTCATCTTTACAGCGAGATAGAGACACTCCAGCTCAGGACTCGAATCCCTGGTGGATCCTATTTCAACAAATCAATGATGCAAACATCAGGGACTAAACACTGAAAGGTGGTCTAATGCTCCTGAAGGAGCTTGAGCTTCCTGACGTACTTTCTGAGATTTCGGCACGAGGGTACAAGCTGTTTTAATGCAGCGCTTAAGCCTGAAGAGGGCTTTAGTTGTCCATTCAGACAGCCAAGTCAATCCTCGGCAAAGAAATTTGCTGCAGAAATGACATCAGTGTCCCACATCTCTGAGCATCTTGGAACTTCCCCATGTGAACAAAGCATCTGCCTGTTTCTGTTCCTCCCTTTCTCTGTTTTTAGGGCAAGACTGCCAACATTGGAGGAAGGGTTAACAGCAAACTTTCTGCATTGCTCTTCTACCTCTGGACAACATCTTGGTCACCAGAAAAAACAACTGTCTGTCTTGGTTCCGTGTTGTGCTGGACAAAACAAAAAGTTGAAGCCTGGAATCATAAATCCCTCAAGATGGAAACATCTCTCCCTGGGGAAGGATGCAACTTGACAGATGGGTCTCAGTAAATTACTACAGAGACAATAATAGCAAAGGATAGTCCCGAACCTGCAGACTATCACAAATCCATTCTTACACAAATTTGCAGGTAGAAGGAATGAGAAACACTGAATGACACCCATCGTTTGTGTGAGTGACAGGTGTCTGGTCTTTCCTCCCATAAGGATGCAAAGCCTGCAGCAGAAGCGAGAAGGCAAAGCCATTACCAGGTTTTATTCCAAGACAGCTCACAGAACGGTAAAGTAATTTACACAGCTCCCCTCTGGACACCAAATAATCCCAGAAAAGGTTCAGGTTGCTGAGATACAATCTTTGTGCTACTGCCCTTAAACAGGCATGCAGACAAAACATACAACCTAACCCTACATGCTCTTAACAATCATGAGTGCAGCATAGGCATACTAAAACACGACAGCTCTCACCATTCTCTGAACAGGTGCCCAGGAGGATTTCATTGCACAAATCTTCACAGACATTTTGGAAAAAAAACCCAACCCACGTATGCCACATTAACTGTACGGATTCAAGCACTAAGAAGATGTAAAGGTTACCGAATGTCCTCTGACTCTGCCCCGTAACAGCTTTCACAGCGATTGGCATCCAAAGCATTTGGATCAAACACCTTTTCTTCTTCTTTCCCCAGTTCTAAGACAAAAGAGGATTCAAAGTCACGAGGCATGTCTAGAAACACTATCTTGTACTTCTGCTCTATGCACAGAAACTGTTCTACACATGAATGAAATGATTTTGTGTCAGAAGCTGCGCATCCTGCACCCGAAGCTCACCTGAAAGAATGCAGAACCTGTTGAGCTGCAAAGTAAGATCAAGCAGAGTAGCATTTGTCATCTGAAGAACACCCTCCACAGAAAGAACCAGTCACCTGAAAGCCTTGTTGGAGCGCTGATCAGATGTTACTTGCACAAAGGCTTTGTTAAAACTTTGTCTAAAGCAGACACAAACAGCAAATTGCAACTGATACAGGACCTGTTACACAAACAACATTTTAAATAGCAGACAACAGGGCGTAACGGGTAATCCTACCCCAAGATACGTAGGGAACACAGTTATACATTGCTGTGGAACTAGATCAGAGTGGGAATCTCCCAAGCGGAAAACTGACACTCAGTCCTCCAGAAAAACGATGCTGACAATGCATACACATTAACCGCTGGCTTACTAGAAATCTCCAAGGAATTTCTGTCTTCATCATGACTTTACAATTCTGCCAGTGTCTGTGCCACCTGTGTGTTGAATGCACAGCTGCAGTACAGCTGGGGCACAAACTCATGGAGTTTTATGTTCTTAAGTGCAGAAGGCTGCAGAGGGACTCGTAAAAGAGGAGATGAGAGCTGGTGACAGCTGAAACCCGCCAAAGGGCAAGACATGCCTCCAGAAAACTCAAACAGGACCTTTGTTTTTCCAAGAACCAAAATAAATACCAAAGGTCTGCAAATTTTGGAGTTCGGAATAAGTGAGCCAAGGAACTGCATGTCTAAAATTTTCAAAAACATGGGTTCTTATTAGAAGAGGCCCCTTAAAACCAGGCTGTTTCACTCACAAATCCTGAAGGACAAGACCAAGTCTGCTGGGTTACAGAAGCCCTCTAAGGCTCACTCTCTAGGTACCGCTGCACTACCCTCTTACAAGCCTTGAAAAGGTGGCTTCTTGGATAACTAAGGCTGGGGCAGGTGATAAGTCAGACACTGCCGAGGGGACAAAATGTTATCAGGACCCTCTTTGTTGAGATTGGGAAGTATAACAGGTGGACAGAAGTGAGTATTAAAGACATCTGTATTAGCCACAGAAAAAAAGAGATTTTAATTAGAAAGTATGAAATATGCATGAAAATCAATCATTAACCCCACTTCTTTAATCAAATACTTTATGGTAGTTATGATCAAGCAAATAAAAACTTTTAGGAAAATATACCCATTCTTAAACAACGGTATGAGACTTAATTTCTACAGCTTACAACATTCAAACAAGTTGAAAGTACACATAGGAATTCAACCAGTATGGGTTTTGATCCTGTAATTACACTAAAAGATAGTGTCAGGAAGAATGCAGCTTAATTCCTACGCTTTGTCAAAGCCATGATTCCTGCCATTTGAAGAACACCTGTACAACACACAGAATCTTTCAAGATACAGCAACCAGTAACAGCTTTCTGAATGCAATCGGTAGCTGCCTGTGGAGTTGTCTCAGAGAGCACCCAGAGGTACTGCACACAGCTTGGATACTATAAAGAAACTGCAGTAAATGAAACCCCACATGCAAAGTTTCTTGCTGTTAACATGGTCCTCAGCCTGCATGCAGATATGACACATGACACAGGAAAACTCCGCTCATGTTAAAAGGAAGGAAACAGTAAGAACCACCCATAAAAAATCCAATCCTCTATTGTCATTCAATAGAAATGAATGAGATGACATCCCAGCACAGAATGCAACCTACCACGGAAATCATTAAGCTATTAACTATTTTAATGTAACTATGATCAGGAAAAGCCTCCACATACTACTCCATAATATTTAGGTATGCTTTGTTAAATTTAAGGTCAATGTTACAGAAAATGTATTTTTAACTAAGAAATTTAAAGTGCCGAAGCAGCTAAGTGGCAGAACCAGGCCTCATCCCTAGCGTAGCCCTAATCCAAGGCTGGTTTAAAACCCAGGCCAGTTAGTCAGTGGGAGAACAGAGAAACACTAGATGACCAATTTGTGCACACAGGTGCTCTCAGAAACACAAGTGTTTTTAGAAAAAATAGTATATGAGAATAGGAATTGCTTGTTCAAAGACTAAGTGCGCTTGAAGGAGCGTGTGAGTTAAAGTTGGCAGAAAGAAGATCACGATCAGAGGAGGAGCCTGGAGCCAAGGCAGAGCCTGGAGCCGAGGAGATGAATCACCTGGGACAGTCAGGCGATGGATTTGCAGAACTGACAGGACCAAAGGAAACTGCTACAAACTTCAGATGTTGACTAATGGTTTGATAAGTGTATATAAGCTGTGCTGTATCGCTTGGTTCTCTGCCACTCACTGGGGTGGTGGCCCAGCTCTGAGTTGTGACTAAAGAAAGCCCAGTGGTACCTATGACTGTGTAAATTTTTCCTTTAACAGTCAATACTGATATAGTTGCCATTTAAATAACTGACTGAACCAAGTGTTACTAATAGAAACTGATAACCATAGAGTTTCATGAAGATGAGTGGACACTTCCTATCTAACATGCCACACTGGTGATGGAAATCAAACTAGCCATGTCCCTTTTCCAGACAGCAGAAGAAATTGCTTGTTGCATGCAATGGAACTTGATTGCTTTCAAAATGCCTCTTCTGGATGAGATGGTTTGCTCCCTTCAGGTTTCTCTTCCTCTGTGTTGATAATATAAGGAGTGAGAGCAATCGCTTCAGACTGAGTAATCCCAGTTGAGGCTGGCAACATAAGTAAGGCAGGAGGCCTATGTGTGTTAACAGAGAATTAGATACAGAAAAGTGGGGTTTATCCCGAGACATTACATTTGTAACGCCACAGCCTCTGAATACAGAAAGGCTGCTAAGTGACACAATAGTAAGAACATAATCACCACATTCCCGTGACAACAGGAGAAGCTCTTGTACCTACCCACTGTTCAGCTCTTGGCTTAGTTTAGTCTTTCAGCTTCAAGAACACAAAAGTTAAATCTGAGTTAAAACAAATCAGCAAATTTTGTTCATGCCAATACATGGAACTACACTATCTCCCAGAACAGATAATAAAGAGCTCACGTTTTAGAAAAACAAAGTGGGGACACTATTATCATTACCTTGCAACACTACCAGAATTGTTCCTAGTTTGTATCAAAGTAAAACAGTAAGTCATAACATGTAAAAAATGCAGAGTAGAGCTTTATGTAGCCAAGGACCACTTACTCCAACTTGTAACTTATTGATATATCAACTGAAATATATTTATCAGGTATGCATTGACACACGCAAAATAAACGCAGTAAGATGATAGCTTAGGCTTAAGGGTCAAGTCAGCGGAGCCTTCCCTGGAGAGAGGCTCTTTCCTCTAACCAGCTCGTCCCATCTGCCAGCCTACCAGGATTTAAAGATGCAACCAAAGTCAAGTTTTGCCAGACCAGCTGCTTGATTCCTAGTAGGAAAAGCCCGTTCACTCAGCAGCTTTGCTCCTGAAATGCATCAATGAGTCCTTGTCCCAATTTCAGAGGGACCAGGCAGAGACTTGCCTCGCAAAAGTACCGAGTATAATATATACACACACACACACACACACACACAGAGGAGCTTGTCTGATCTGCCAGTGTAATAGATTTGTGTCCTATAAACTCTTCAAGAGTTTGTGGCGTTTAAAACGCTGTGAATTCAGCCATCACTTGTTCCCATGAACCTCATAGCAGGCATACGGCGATGGAAAGGCTATGAGAGCATCCATCCACAAATGGCAGAATAGCATCTTACCATGTCTGTCGGCCTCTGGAGTCACACGATTGCCAGCCTTATCCAAGCGTTGTTTAAACAGATTATGCTCTACATCCAGCTGCTGCTCTCCTGCCACATCCATGGCATCGATGCTCAAATCTGAAAGCAGTAAGCAAGGAAAGCGGTCTATGAACACACAAGTGTTATGGCCTGTGACAAGCTGAGGAAGTGAAAAGACAGAATCTTTCAGCCAGCAGGGTAAGAATGTGCCAAACTGGGAGAGCGTGTACGGCTAGGGTCAAGTGACCGACGGAATAAAACGCACAATGCAGCATGCTAAATGGCCCTCCCAGGTACAGGGTTTGGTTTGGTGTCCCAGAAGGACCGTTTCCAACTTCCAAGAAAGCGTTACCCTGAAAGGTAGACGCGCTTAAGGCAAAAAGCCAAAAGCAAACCCCTCAAAGCCCAGAACCATTTTCAGGAACACAGGAGTTAAGCCTAAAATTGGTTGAAAGCTGCCTCCTACCTCTTCCCCCGCCACCTCTCCCCCTTCAACATCAGCACATTTCCTTGTGATCTCTTTTCACAAAAAGATTGAGGCCTGTGGTATCAGCTCGGTACCGAAGCACCACGATGCGCTTGCTGGCTACATGCTCTCTTAGAAGGCCGACAGCTTCTCCACACACAACAGCCGAGGCTTCCAGTCTCTCTAGCCTTCCCACACCGTTTTAAAATTAAGGAAGGCAAAGACCGGTAACACCTCGGGGGGTCAGGAGGAAGTCAAGATTCACTACATCTAGAGCCCAACGCATTACCCAAAGGAATTACCACAACTGAACAAGAGGCAGGAACGATCGGTAGACAGGCGGATAACATGCATAGCAGTAATACCCAGTCAGACTTGAAGGACTTCCATTCACTTCATCCCGCAACTTTGTTTTGAATTTAGTTAAAAGGTAATCAGATTCTTAACGCTCATTCTGCTTTTATAACTTCTGGAGAAAGGCTAACACATGGCATTGACATTACAGTCAGAATTCAAGTACCAAAATCACGGCAAAGCTGTGCCTTGCCAAGTGACTTCCAAAGCAGGCTCTCGAGCCTTTCAACAAGACAGTCAAGTCTGGAGTCCCAAGGGAACTCTGTGCCAGCTCTGTCAGTGCGACTGAGCTCCCTGACCAAGTACACTGCCGTACAGAAATGTAAGCGGGTTTATGCCTCAGGCTCATTTACAATGTAGAAAAATAATACTGCCCGACTGGACGCGCTGGTTTAAGCGCCCAGCAGGCCTGGCTGCGTAACCACGAGGCACCACCAATTCCTCCCCGGCTGTTGCCCAAGCAGCAGCGCAGCACTTGGAAGCAGCGGGCAGATGGAAACTTCTGGGCCCTCGGCAAGTGCAAAAGTTATCCCTCCACAGTCAGCAGTTCGACTCACAAGCACAAGGCATATGTGGAAAAGTAACATCTAGATTGATCTTCAGTTTATCTCCCCTTGATTTGTCAACGTACAATTCCGGATGAACCTAGGTACAAAGAAAAAAAAAAAAAAAAAAAAAAAAAGAGAGCCGTTTCACTGGGAAGCAAATCCAAAGGCCTCTTCCCCTCGGCTGCTCTGGCCCAGGAGCTGACTGTCAAGACACAGGATCAGCGAGACACCTGAGCTGCTGCCTCCCACACCTTCCCCCGTTTGTAATACTTTATAAAGAAAGACAGCAATCGGTGGGGGGAAAGGGGTGGGGATCCCGCCGCCGGCTTTCTTTTCCTTCCCTTGCCCGCTCGCAGGGGCTGAAGAGGCTCCTAAGCCGCCCCCCTGCGACAGCGTTACCGCAGGCCCCGATGCGGCCTCTGCGGCCCGCGGGGGCCGGCAGCCCCAGCCGCCTGCCACGGCTCAGGCCAGCGGCTGGGGGAAAGACAAAGCCCCGCGCAGAGCTGCGGCGGCTGCCCGGGCACCCGGAGGCGGCGGGGGGGCGGCAGGGCGCCGCGGGCCGACCCCCCTCCCGGGCCCCGCCGCCAACAAGGGAGCCACCGGGGCCGCCCCATCACCGCTCCTCACCTCCTCGGTGAGGTAGTACTGCAGCTCCGAGAAAAAAAGCAGCACCATGATGAGCCCGCTGACCACCGTCACTGCCGGAGAGACGAGAACCGCCGTCAGCCCCTCCAGTCCCGGTCCCGGCCGCGCGCCCGCCTGCCACGTCCCCCCCCGGCCGGCCGGTATCCACGGCGGGGGCCGGGTTCGCCCGCCGGGCCCCAGCCGCCCTCAGCCCGCCCGCTCACCCAGCGCGCCGCCGCACGTCTTGACCCGAAAGTCTTCCAGGGTCTTTGGGAAGGCATCGAACCGCCTCAGCCGCCGGAGCGACTCCATAGCACCGCGCGGGCCGGAAAAAACGCGACTTCCGTGGCCGGGCCAGGCCGGGCCCGACGCCGGCCCCGCCCCCGGCCCCATGGCCCCGCCCCGCCGGGCAGCGCGGCCCGGAGCCGGCCGAGGAGGGGCTGGGCTGCCGTTCCGCGCCGGGCCGGGGCTCGGTGCCGCCGCGGGCTCCCCTCAGCCTGCCGGCCCCGGGGCTCTGCGGGGGCCGCCCGCGGGGTGCGGGCTGTGCCCACAGCGGCTGCCTGGGGGGGCTCGGTCCCGAGGCGAAGCTGCTGGCCGAGAGCAGCTGCCGCTCGGTGTCACAGCCCCCCGGCCCGCCGCTGACTCCGCCCTGCAAGGCGCTGCACTTGCTTACAGACGCCCTGCCGAGAGCAACCGAGCTGCCCCTCCGACCGGCTGGCACGGCGACGGAGCAAAAAGCAACTCCTTGCGGGAGGGTACCCGCTGCCGGAGTACGGAGGGGAGAGAGAGGGAGGCAGGAGGAGGAAAGACCCGCTCCCTTGTTCCACCTTCCAGCCCTGCCACGTACTCTGCACCCCTTCATTCCGGTAACGGCTCACTTTCCCATCACAGGGAAGGGCTGTGAACTCAAGAGGTTAAATCGTGCAACAGCTCATAATGGCTTACTTGTGCAGGGGAAAACCTTGTTGAGCTTTTCCTAAGCCACATTCACACCACTCGCTTTGTCCTACTCAAAAAGTGCACTCCTGCAAAATCTCTATTTAAAAAAATATATATTTAAATTTGCTGTTACCAACAGATGCTTCCAAATGCAAACAGAGCAAATGCACCCCTATTTCCCACAGCAAAACACAGCGCATCATACGCAAAGGACTGAAATGCTTGAGGCACGTAGATGCTTTTGCATACGGAGGCAATAAGTGTGAATGCCCGGGCTGCGAGTGGGCAAAGGGCAGGGGGAAGGGCACCCCGCAGCCGCAGCGAGCACTCCCGGGGCCCGGTGGTGTAAACTGGGCTGAGACCCGGCCCAGTGCTCGCCCGGCCAGTGCTCAGCACAGGGCTGGTGGGGCGCTGCTGCCACCTGGCGACAAAAAATTGGGTACTGCAGCCAATCTATCTAACAGACTGCACAGTTTATTATAGGAATGGAATCAATAATAACAAATGCTGAGAAAGAAAAACAGCTGAGCAGGTTTTTCTGAATTATGGTGACTGAATTGGATGAAAGGAGGAAGCAAAAATGCCATTTAGCAGACCCTTGGTATCACCAAATACTCTTACAGAATGTGGCGTTCCCACTTGGCTAGCACTAGCTAGGATAAATACTGGTAACGATTGTTTGCTGTTTCTGTCCCCTGAAGTCTGCTCTGAGGACTAAGTGATACATTCCTCCTCTGTGAATATCATTAACGGTATCTGGCTTCGCTTTGCTTTGGTTGTTTCAGTGTTTTTTAAAAATTGTATTTGCGTATGTGAAAAGGGAAAGATATGATGCTTACTTTTTAGATTAATTGCCATAGCTGAAGTTGAAGAGTCCAGAAAAATGTAAGCTGGCTGAAGAAATGGGTCGACTTCAAAGCTGTGCATCTCCAAACAAGAGAAATGCTGTTTCTCCTGATGAGGAAGGATCATTGTTAAACAGCCATCGCATTACCACATCACCAACATATAATGCCTAATGTCATATGTGCATTTATTTCTCATTTGAGAATGCTGTCTATGGAGGGTTTCTCTGCGCTGTAGTTCAGAGACCTGTAACTTAGGCTTAATTTAGACCTGAATACACCACCTAGAAATGAATCCAGTTTTGATGCAAAAGCAAAGGGGACAGATGTTCTACTTTTTTAGAAGTTGTTCCAGTGGCTAACTGCCTTCACTTAGACCTCAGTTTCACTTTTTTTTAAATGTGAATGGTTTTAGTGTTAAGCAATAGGTTCTTCACATATGTCTTTTGCATAAATGTCAGTTCCTGTTAAAATCAATTTATAAAATACTACACCAACTAACTTAAGATGATCTCTTACCTTTCAGACAAACTGAAAGACGGAGATTTGAAACTCTTACATTGTACCTGTTTTCCCAAGCTCAACTTTTATGCCTCTTCTCTGTGTTACATACAGTTTTCCAAGAACTTAAGATTCTGAGAACTGAACTAAGCATAATATTCCAGCATCTGTCTCATTAATGACATGAAATAATGTCTCAATTTCTGTTCATTACTATACCACACATAGATTCAAGGATGAAGTTACTCCCTTTCATTATGACATCACACCAACCCCTCCACCATTACACCTAAAGCCTCCTCAACCATTGCTTACCACAGATACAGTTCCCACATACGAGACAATGGGCTCCACTTCATCATCCTAATCGGGTTTTGGAGTACTGCAGTAACGCCCATTTTATATGAATAGGCTTTACCTGACTGCTCAACTCTCACTAACGTTTATCACTGTCAAACATCTCACAACTTGCAGGTTTGTAGCTGTTGCATTCGCTTCCACATAATCAGGAGAACTACCGAATAATGTGTGACATTGAATTTACATAATTTCCTTATAAACACTGAAGTCTCATGAACCATTTTGTAGACGTGCTAGCTGTTACTCCAATAAACCCTCATTACTTAGTGTTACAAAGCACTAGCCTTTCTAATGAGAAAAATTTAGGTACTGTGTGGACAATACCTTGGAGGTAGGGAATATACGTGACACTTTGCTATCCTTACCAATTACCATTTTTCTAAGAGTATTAAATTTCTCTGGGAGAAATGTATTTTCCGTAAGAGAATTTTCATTCATATTAGCTACATTCCCAGCCTTAGTTTTCAGTTTCAGACCGAACTAATCAGAACTCATTTTTAAAAAAAAGATAAAAATGCAGAGTCATCTTTAAGAACTCTACCTAGAAGTAAGCAGCTTTCATTATTTGAGTAACTTCTGCAGATCTCCATTGCCCAGAGTTCAACAGGCAGTAGCCCTTCCTCTAGACGACGAAAGGTGGGGATCGCAGATGCAGCACTGCCTTAGCAAACGAAGGCATCCAAATAAAATAACAAAACTGATTTATCAAGTTATAAATAAAAACCGTAGTCCTTAACATAAGACATCAGTAGATCTGCATAGCAAACTTTGCTTTCTACCAGGAGTATGGTCTAAGCACTTCCTGAAACAGGAACAGCAGCAGCACATTTACTTAAGACTTACCAAGGAAACTAACACACTTGGAATGGGTATGGACAAACAGCTGCTGTTCTTTACTGTTCTCCTGGTAAGAAGCGGTATGAATGATTTTCTATAGTCTTACACTTAGCAAATCAAAATTCTCCTTAGTAACCTTGCCATGTGACCTGGATACTTGAAGTTTTCCTGACTAAGAACAAGGTATAAAAATAATGGGAAAACCATGACTTTAATTGGTAACCTGGTTAACATCTAAGGATGCGTTTTGATTATGGAAGAATTACTTTAACATTATGAACACAGTAAGAGCACAAGCTATGAAAACTTGTAACAATTTGAGGCATCTCACCTGCTATGGAGTAAGCAAGAACTGGGAAAGTGAAAAGCATATTTTCTCTAACAAGCTCAAGTCTTTCTGGCTGAAATTATATATTAGTAATTTATGTTAAGAAAGAAATTCTAACGAAGAGCACAAGAAAAGTTGATTAGTCTTTCCTGCCTGTTAACCCCAGAGAAAAAACACAGTTAATGAATGTAAAGGAACACCTATGAAGGGACAGTTAAAACACATCGAAGACAGTAAGTTTTCACACAACCATGACAGAAACTATAGTTCCCATTGTCATACCTAGCTGCTGAAGCCAAGAGCGTGGACAGAATAGAGACAGCACTCTTTGTGAAAGATCAACAATATTCCCCGATGGCAGCTAACATTAACAAGTTTTAAAATCGATTTAAGTACCATTTTGCAGGGCTCAAAACCACCTCATTATTACTGTGGCGTGAATACCAAACTGAGAAACAGAAAAGCTTTGAAGCACGATGCTAGGATATAGGAGGGTTTCTTACACCTCTCACAGATGCTGACCATCAGCAGGCCAAACTACATGAACCTGGAACGACAATTCTCAAGTGAAACAACTGCAATATGTGCATCTGACTGTGCAATCTAATTAATTCAAGAAACAGTACCCACCCATATGAAGAAATGGGTAGTTTCTCAAAATGCTGTTTGCCGTCAAGAGTTATCCAGCCAACACCAACACATGCACACACAACACAGTGCAAATCAGATGTACTAAGCTACCCTTTGAATTGAGGGCACCTCAATGATTGTTTACTAATAGTTAAGACAAAGGATAATTAGAAATGGTCTATCAACAGAAAGATCCCAGTCTTCAAAGCACAGTATCTTTATCACAGACACGCCCAACCATGGGCGGGGTTGGGGGAATTTAGAAAAAAAAAAAAGGAAAAAAGAGAGGGACAAGTAAAAAGACTGGTAGAATTCAGTGTAAAGCAAAAAGAAATCCCACTAAACCATGAACACGTAAGCCTAGTGCCGCGGAAAAGTAACTTACAAGAATATCCTTTTACACAAAACCTCAACGGGTGTAAACATTTTCTTTTCACTGATACGTTCCTATTTCTGCCTCTTTGTTGCTGCTTTCAGTCCCTGCCAGGGGAGGGAGCCCAGGTTAAAATACATCAGTACATAGCCCAAGGACTCCAAGCCATCCCTGCGAGATTGCTCTGCAACAGTATAAAAAAGTGGACTCATTAGGAGTACTGGAAAAACAAAAGACTGTGCAACAAGACCATCATAAAAACCCTTTGAAAAACAAGAGAAAGCTGAGAGTTACTATGCCCATGATAAACTCATCCAGTACAAGAAAAAGCCTATCACCCTTGCAATTATTAAAAAAACGTGCTAATTCCTGAGAATTACAATCTGACCAATTCCCACCCAATCAAGAGATAAGAGGCCAAGCACACTGCACTGTTAAGTGCCATAAATAAGGATCATACTCTATGCCTCATTAAAGCAACATCTACTTGTGCTAAAATTATGTGCATCAACACTTTTAAAGTTTCTATGTATTGCTTTCTCCAGCTTGCCGATTCCAAGATGAGTGTTGATGGATGCATAACAGTCAGTTCCTGTTGAGTTTTTATTTTCACGATATGGAATATGTTGGTGAGTTTGAGAGTCTCGATACTTCTTTGCTAAACCAGAGTCTATTATGTAGACAAGATTGCCTTTCTTCCCAAGGCCCATTAAGAAGTTGTCTGGCTTCACATCTCGGTGGATGAAGTTCTCAGAGTGAACATATTCAATTCAACTAATCTAGATAAAGAGGAAAAAAAAAAAAATCACTCGAGAGAGACTAGGCATACACTTTTTTCCTTATAAAAACACTAGCAACGTTGTCTTAATGATAAAAGAGGTAATGAAACTTTTTATTGTAAAATGTAAGGGCATTAAAGAGAATATAATTCGATAGACAATACATAAACCTCTCCAGCTCTTTCCCCGTGTCTATTTTATGTTTGTTTCCCAAAACTTTCTCGGGCGAATTTCTTTTGTCTTTGAGCAGTGCAACAAATGGTTTGCAAACAGTGCAAGTCTGCTTTTTAAAAATCAAGACTTTGTAATCACTTTAGATGGGGCGCTTTGTATTTAAGAGAAACAAAACCAATTTTGAGTCTTTAATGATACAGGCCTATTCACCTCTAAATTACAGAAGCAACGTATTTGGTTCTGATCTCTCAAGGAATCTGAATATTCCAACATACTGCACCGTCAAGATCAACAAAGCAGGTTCCTACCATTTGGTCAGCAAGTAATAGGACTGTTTCGAGACTAAATTTCCTTGAACAAAAACTGAAGAGATCTTCAAGACTCGGTCCAAACGGCTCCATCACCATTACATTGTAGTCCCCTTCAGCTCCACACCACTTAATTGTGGGAACGCACACTAGAGAAAAAGAAACAGTTTATTCAGTGTAACAATTTGATTTATATACAAATCTTCAAGGCTCCTAAGATGAATTCTAAGAGGGTCACGACAGTGAATGTTTGTACTCACAGTGAAGCTCAATATTTTATGCAACCGTCAGCCGAGAAAAAGGTGAAAAACTCACCATCGCTGAACATTTCATCATCTGTAAGCTGCCCATCCTTAGCATAAAGGACTCCAAATTTAAAATTCACAGGTCCCTGAGAAATAAAACCAAATATTATAGGATAAACAGACAATCAAAAGACCTAAAATAATGTTTCCTCCAAGGACTTTTTTATACATCTTTTGTATACGTCCTACACACGGGAATATACACTTCATACCAGCTCCATTGCATGCTCAAGTAGCAGATACCTAATAATTCACTTTTGATCACAGATTATGAATTTTATGATATTACTAAGTTGCTCATCCATTAATACGATGTATTATGCCGGTGCTTAAAATGATTTTTGATCTCATATTTGCACAGAAATACCACTTTTTTTTACTGCAATAAGCAATTGATATCTAAGTTGTTATAAGACACTAAGTAAGTGCTAGGAGTGAAAAGTTTACATTTACCTCTTGCTCTTCAAGAGCCAATAAATCCTGTAAACAAAACAGTATCTTTAGCACACTGGTACTGAAGACAGCACAACCCCCCGTGTAACGTATTCATGTATTTGTTTAATTTCAAAGTAGCCAGTTCAACTGATAAAGACAGCTTATTTTGTAACTGTAACCCTGCTCCTCATTATTATCCTGCTACCGAAAGAAACAAACCACTAGCATTTATATGTAACAACTTATTTTTCCAGAAAATAATAAAAAGCCACAACCAAACAAACAAAAAAAGAAGTCACCTCCTACCTTTTGTATCTCAGGATGAAAAATTTCCCTTGGGCTCTTCCCAAATTTGTCAAGACTCACAGCACTGAAATGCAAATGAAATACTGCTTTATAGGAGAGCAAGTATACATTTCAACATTAAACTGCTAACTGGCTGTAGTTAGAACAGATTTCAAAAAGAATTGTTCAAAGAGCCTTGCTTACGTGGAATTTTTTGTGGAAGAGCCATTTATTTCCCACAATACTAACCTCTAAGACTTCCTAAACTTCTTTTGGATTTTAAGAACAGAAATAACTAGGACCCTGCCCGGGGATCAGGTTTAACTGTACTGCATTTACTTATAAAGCACAGAATTTTATTCCATCATCCTTCACTTTGGCTTTATACATAATTGTTGTGAGCATTTTAGGAAGGCTCAATAACCTATTCTATTTCATAAGCTTCTCTTCTATCTCTTTTAAAATAATTCAATGCATGTCAAATGAAAAACGAGCCATTCAGCATCAAGTTCACACCCCAAAGATCCACAAGCAAGATCAACTGTCTCAAATCAACACAAATACCTAATTTATAGCATTTCTTCCTAACTCATGTTTCTATGTGACTTATTTTTGCCCATTTTTTCCCTAGCATGAATTTCTGGAGCTGCGCAGCATGCCACGGAGTGCCAAATGCAGTCTGAGGCACACTGAGCTGACACAGAGGTCACATCTGATGCATCTTTCCATCATTGCTTATGCTAGGTCACCATGTGGACAGGATTCCACAAAGCTCCCTTTGAAAGCAATTAAAATGCTAAAATTAATTTACAAAAAAGCAGGTTTATCGTGTAACTGAAATTCTTTGAGATATTCAGTACCTAGACTCACGCTGGCTGTGAACAGGGTGAAATGGCAAAGGGCTATCAACCAGGCCCAAGGGAAGGCTCAAAGGCTGGAAGAGCTAAAGAATAGTCAGGGAAGGGATTTTAGTCCAAGCCCAAGCAGGCAAAAGGAGATGACATTAGTCCTGCTGCCTGCAGGTGTGTGGGAAAATCACCTTGAGGGGGGGGGGGAATTCGACAAAATTGTGTCCTAACAGAAGCGTAGCATTACGGAAAGCTTTTTTAGGGTAAAATACAGCTATGGCCTTCAGGATGGCTGGCATGCACAGAATCCGTATCACCACAGTGCCCTAAGCAACACCTCCTGGCAGCTCAGCGCATGCCGATAGTGGTGACGGAGGACGGTGCGGAGTGGAGACACCACGGCCAGGCTGTCGTGCTCCCTGCAGGAAAGGGAACCAGATGGCACCACACAGCTGATAAGCTGCACACCAGTTGTCACATGAAGAATCCAGGAGATGTCTGTGGCTGAGCCAACCATTATGGTGAAATTACTTTCCTCAGCTGAAATAATCGCATTGTAATACTAACACACACCTCCACCTCAAAGCTGCCTGCCTCCAAGGTACTACTACACCTCACTGGGCACACAACACCAGTTAGTAACAACAATATGCATGACTAAAGTCACTCAAGCTCTGCCTAAATGTGATGGAAATGGACTGGTCCTGGACTGAAATAAGTCCAAAGGGGGGGGGGGGGGGGGGGGGGGATTGTCTAAACTCCTCGATTACCCAACTCTGATTCAGTGTTCACAAAGCTAGGTCAAGCTGACTCACTCTCTACAGTTGTTATGCAGGGACTTCTCACCAAGGTAGTCAGCCTTGGGGAGGATGAGAAACAAAGAACAGGTAGTGAAAACAATGCTGTTACCTAAGTTACGCAGAAAGAAACCTTCAAGTGAGGAAAGTTCTGGCTACGAGAGGAAACGGGATGATAAGGTGTTGCAATCCACTGACATCAACAGAAAATTAGTTGAAAATAAGACAAAGATAATTGCCTTATTCTTAGCGGGAGATCACAACCTCCAACTCAAACAGCCCCACCAAAGGAGGGCAAAACCCCGCCTGAGGAGCATGCGTAGTTAGCAGAGAACTTCAGCAGTGTTATCTGGGGATACGTACTAATTTGTACTAGAAGCCAGAAACTTGTAACTAACCCTGTGTATGAAAATGAATATGCAATGTACTATGAAGTATAAGAAGTGGACAGATGAAGGGAGAAATTAGGGAAGACTCCATCAGAACTTCTGGGATCCGTCGATGGGCTGAACCTGTCTTCTCCCCCGTAGGGACACCTATCGGGTAAGAACTTTGTTTTATGCATGTTAAATAACTAACTCATGCTAGCTGTTATTAGCGATTATAATTTAGTTGTATGTAGTTTAGTTGTATATAATTCAAAGCTTGTTTTTGCAGACAGTCCCTATCACTGGCAATCACGAACCTTAATTTGTCACGATTTCCTATTAATAAAGAGTGTTATTCCGTGAACTGTTGGTGTGAGTCCTTTGTGGGCGCTGGCAGTTGCCGGCAGCGGGTAACACATTCAAACAAAGTGGGAAGACCTGCTGAGGGGTCCCCCTAATGCTGCTAGTGTGCCACCCTGAACAAGTCAGTCGAATTGCCCTTCGATCCAGTGGGACTTTTCAGTGAAGGGTCCCTGTACTGGGATGCTGACAGACTGGTCGGGAACAAGGGTCTCTGCTTTCCTGGGGTGCTAACAGACAGATCAAACACCTTGGGTTGAGAGGATTGCATACTGCTGCTGCCTCCCCCCCGCTTCACGTGACAACGTGGCACACACCTTGGGAGAAGCCGGGAACAAGGTCTGAAAGAAGCCTGCACTTTCCTTGGTAGAGTAGTGGAGCATCAAAGGATGGAACACACGAGGGCACTTCAGCAAAGGAGTTACGAGTCTGGTTAACAGACGACAGTTTCTCCACCCTGGGATGCCTGACCAAAAATGTATATGTGGGTGAGAGTGGAGGGAGAGGCTGTGTTAGGACGGATGCCTAGGAAGAGATATTTCAGCACTGGTGGGCAGACACAGAAGATCAGGTGCTCACGCAGGTACAACATGCAGTACTGACAACTGGGAACACTACTCAAGCCAGTACCGTAGGAGCTAGAAGACAACACTTAGCTCATCTTGATGAAAGAGATCTGAAGTGTTTCCCACTCACCATCTTGACACTCCAACCAAGCCACAGCTCAGGAAATCAGAATTAAGACGCAAGGCTCAATGGACCTGCTAGCCCCTCTGGCAAATTCAGTGGTCTGGGACCTCTCAGACATCTTGTACAGGTGTTGGAAAATCCAGATCTGATGGTACTGACTTCACATCCCAACACACGCTCTGTTCCCAGAACTCTCCTCTCACATCAGGACTGGCAGTGTTATCCCACGTACCAGCTGCAAGCAAGCAAGAGGCATTTGCTCATACTCTGCAGTGACCAAAGGTTCTGAAGACACGCAGACTGCAAAGTCAGGACAGCATTACTGTTTGACTGCAACACTACCAGAATCGTTCCCGGTTTGTACTGAAGTACAACAGTAAGTCATAACATGTAAAAAATGCAGAGTAGAGCTTTATGTAGCCAAGGACCACTTACTCCAACTTGTAACTTATTGATATATCAACTGAAATATATTTATCAGGTATGCATTGACACACGCAAAATAAACGCAGTAAGATGATAGCTTAGGCTTAAGGGTCAAGTCAGCGGAGCCTTCCCTGGAGAGAGGCTCTTTCCTCTAACCAGCTCGTCCCATCTGCCAGCCTACCAGGATTTAAAGATGCAACCAAAGTCAAGTTTTGCCAGACCAGCTGCTTGATTCCTAGTAGGAAAAGCCCGTTCACACAGCAGCTTTGCTCCTGAAATGCATCAATGAGTCCTTGTCCCAATTTCAGAGGGACCAGGCAGAGACTTGCCTCGCAAAAGTACCGAGTATAATATACACACACACACACACACACACACACACAGAGGAGCTTGTCTGATCTGCCAGTGTAATAGATTTGTGTCCTATAAACTCTTCAAGAGTTTGTGGCGTTTAAAACGCTGTGAATTCAGCCATCACTTGTTCCCATGAACCTCATAGCAGGCATACGGCGATGGAAAGGCTATGAGAGCATCCATCCACAAATGGCAGAATAGCATCTTACCATGTCTGTCGGCCTCTGGAGTCACACGATTGCCAGCCTTATCCAAGCGTTGTTTAAACAGATTATGCTCTACATCCAGCTGCTGCTCTCCTGCCACATCCATGGCATCGATGCTCAAATCTGAAAGCAGTAAGCAAGGAAAGCGGTCTATGAACACACAAGTGTTATGGCCTGTGACAAGCTGAGGAAGTGAAAAGACAGAATCTTTCAGCCAGCAGGGTAAGAATGTGCCAAACTGGGAGAGCGTGTACGGCTAGGGTCAAGTGACCGACGGAATAAAACGCACAATGCAGCATGCTAAATGGCCCTCCCAGGTACAGGGTTTGGTTTGGTGTCCCAGAAGGACCGTTTCCAACTTCCAAGAAAGCGTTACCCTGAAAGGTAGACGCGCTTAAGGCAAAAAGCCAAAAGCAAACCCCTCAAAGCCCAGAACCATTTTCAGGAACACAGGAGTTAAGCCTAAAATTGGTTGAAAGCTGCCTCCTACCTCTTCCCCCGCCACCTCTCCCCCTTCAACATCAGCACATTTCCTTGTGATCTCTTTTCACAAAAAGATTGAGGCCTGTGGTATCAGCTCGGTACCGAAGCACCACGATGCGCTTGCTGGCTACATGCTCTCTTAGAAGGCCGACAGCTTCTCCACACACAACAGCCGAGGCTTCCAGTCTCTCTAGCCTTCCCACACCGTTTTAAAATTAAGGAAGGCAAAGACCGGTAACACCTCGGGGGGTCAGGAGGAAGTCAAGATTCACTACATCTAGAGCCCAACGCATTACCCAAAGGAATTACCACAACTGAACAAGAGGCAGGAACGATCGGTAGACAGGCGGATAACATGCATAGCAGTAATACCCAGTCAGACTTGAAGGACTTCCATTCACTTCATCCCGCAACTTTGTTTTGAATTTAGTTAAAAGGTAATCAGATTCTTAACGCTCATTCTGCTTTTATAACTTCTGGAGAAAGGCTAACACATGGCATTGACATTACAGTCAGAATTCAAGTACCAAAATCACGGCAAAGCTGTGCCTTGCCAAGTGACTTCCAAAGCAGGCTCTCGAGCCTTTCAACAAGACAGTCAAGTCTGGAGTCCCAAGGGAACTCTGTGCCAGCTCTGTCAGTGCGACTGAGCTCCCTGACCAAGTACACTGCCGTACAGAAATGTAAGCGGGTTTATGCCTCAGGCTCATTTACAATGTAGAAAAATAATACTGCCCGACTGGACGCGCTGGTTTAAGCGCCCAGCAGGCCTGGCTGCGTAACCACGAGGCACCACCAATTCCTCCCCGGCTGTTGCCCAAGCAGCAGCGCAGCACTTGGAAGCAGCGGGCAGATGGAAACTTCTGGGCCCTCGGCAAGTGCAAAAGTTATCCCTCCACAGTCAGCAGTTCGACTCACAAGCACAAGGCATATGTGGAAAAGTAACATCTAGATTGATCTTCAGTTTATCTCCCCTTGATTTGTCAACGTACAATTCCGGATGAACCTAGGTACAAAGAAAAAAAAAAAAAAAAAAAAAAAAAGAGAGCCGTTTCACTGGGAAGCAAATCCAAAGGCCTCTTCCCCTCGGCTGCTCTGGCCCAGGAGCTGACTGTCAAGACACAGGATCAGCGAGACACCTGAGCTGCTGCCTCCCACACCTTCCCCCGTTTGTAATACTTTATAAAGAAAGACAGCAATCGGTGGGGGGGAAAGGGGTGGGGATCCCGCCGCCGGCTTTCTTTTCCTTCCCTTGCCCGCTCGCAGGGGCTGAAGAGGCTCCTAAGCCGCCCCCCTGCGACAGCGTTACCGCAGGCCCCGATGCGGCCTCTGCGGCCCCAGCCCGCTGCCACGGCCCCGGCCGGCGGCTGGGGGAAAGACAAAGCCCCGCGCAGAGCTGCGGCGGCTGCCCGGGCACCCGGAGGCGGCGGGGGGGCGGCAGGGCGCCGCGGGCCGACCCCCCGCCCGGGCCCCGCCGCCGCTCCTCGCCTCCTCGCTGAGGTAGCGGCGCAGCTCCGAGAAAAAAAACAGGCGGCACCGTGAGCAGCCCGCTGAGCACCGCCACCGCCGGGGAGACGAGAACCGCCGGCAGCCCCGCCGGTCCCGGGCCGTCCTCCCGCCTCAGCCCGCCCGCCGCCGGCACCACGTCCCCCCCGGCCGGCCGCTGCCCGACGGGGAGGCCCGGGCCCGCCCGCTCACCCAGCGCGCCGCCGCACGGCCCGGCCCGAAAGCCTTCCAGGCTCCCGGGGAAGCCCCGCACCGCCTCAGCCGCTCCGGGGCGCCGCGTGGCCGGAAATTAAACCCGCCTTCCGGGGCCGGGCCGGGCCCGCCGCCGGCCACGGGCATGCCCACGGCCCCGGGGGGGGTTGCCCCTGTGGCCCCCTGCCGCCCTCCGCCCCCTCCCCCCCCCCTCCCCCCCTTATAGCCCCGGTCTTGCCCCTCCAGCCCCCTCCCGCCGGCCCCCCTCTGCCCACCCCCCCCCACCCCCCCCCTCCCCCCCCAAATCTGTGCCTGCCCGGAGAGCCCCCCCCCGCTCACTCCGTGCGCCCCCCCCCCGCACCGCCCACCTGCCCCCCCCCCGTGTCCCCCGCCCCCCTGCCTCCTCCGACCACCTGCCCCCCCCCGCGCCCCCGTGCACCCCCGCCCCCCCTGCCCCCTCAGCCTTTACAGCCCCGGTTTGCTCCCTCATAGCCCCTATAGCCCCTCCTAACCCCTATAGCCCCCATCCTGTCCCCCCCCGCCCCCTCACCAGTTGCCTGCTCCAGGGGGGTGGGGCAGCCCCCCCGGGCTGTTTGCTGCTGGGGGATCGCTCGCGCGCCCCCCCCCCCCCCCGCCCGGGACAGCGGTGCCGGGGGGGCTTGGGGTGTGTGTGTCAGTGCCGCCCCCGGCCCCCTTACCGTGTCCACCGTCCTGGCCCCCCCCTTACCTGGGGAGGGGGCTCGACCTGGGCCCTCTGTGGACCCACCAGCAGGAACTGGGAGTATAGAGGAACGGGCTGGGGGCACAGCTGCCCTATGGCCCCCCCAGCCCCATGGCCCCCCCATGGGCTCCCCCAGGAGGCCCCTGTGCCTCCCATCCACCCCAGACGCCCCCCAAGCCCCTCCAGAGGACCTTGTGCCCTCCAACCAGCCCCCCAGCCGCTGCCAAGGCCCCTGCATAGTCACTGCACCCCCCAGCTCACCTAAAGGACCTAAGCGCCTTCGCAGCAACACTACTGCCCCCCCAGAGGCCCCTGTACACCCCCACCTGCCCGCCAAGTCCCTCCAGAGGCCCTTATGCCCCCCCCAGGCCCTCAACTAGCCTCATGGAGCCCCCCCAGAGGCCCCAGAAGCCCCCAGCCGCCCTCACTAAGGCCCCCATGGGCTCCCCAAAACCCCCAGAGGCCCTGTGCCCCCCCCCAGAGCCCCCCTATGCCTCCCAAGCCCCCCCAGAGGCAACTGTGCCGCCCCCCGAGGCCCCTATGCCTTCCTAGGGGCAGGGAAGACTCTATGGCCCCTCCAAGCCTCCCCAGAGGCCCCTATGCCCCCCCCCCTCCGGCACCAATGAGCACCATGGGCCCCCCCAGAGGAACTTGTGGCCCACAACCAGGCCCCAGGACACTTCTCTTTGTGGTTCTCACTTTGCCCTGGTAGCCATGTGAAGCACACCACAACAGTTGTGCTAACTACTTTCTGGGGTGAGATGGGGCAAAGCTGACATTTGCACTCGGCCGCAGCCAAAATGCTCCACGGCACCACCCATGCACAGCTCCACCAGAGAAGGTGCCAGGAAGGATTTCTGTTTGTGGTTCTCACTTTGCACTGGTAGCCATGTGAAGTTGCCTTCTCACCAGGGATAACCTCTGTGAGGAACGCGAGCTCCCGCAGAGATAACTCAGCAATGTGTCTTCAAACCGCGTACACCTCTTCCTCACCTTGGAATCGCTCTTGGACCGTAGCAAAGGTCCCGAGTCCTGTGACCAGGACCCCTGCCCAGGAAAACGGCACAAAGGCTGAGCACAGGGAAGAGCGAAACTCTATCACGTGCCAAATGCTTTCTCAGACTAGATCTGGGCATGCTTTCGCCCCTGGTTGACCACGAAGCAAGAGCAGGAGAGCTGCTGAGGGACTCCCTGAGAGAGGCCCGCTGTGAATCCTCCGCGGGAGGAGCAGCAGCGCTTCACCTTTCTCGGCCTTGGCCATCGGGCTGGGTGAGGGTGAGCTTTTCAGCGGCTGCAGGTCTCGGTCGCAGAGTGCAGTGAGGGTGAGGGCAGGCAGAGATCAGGCAGGAGAGGTTGTGGTCACCGAGGACATCCCCAGGGAAACAGGAACTCTCCAGGGACACACTGGGGACACCAGGACACAGGCAGGGACAATATTATGATGTTAGGGACTTCCGGGGGGACACCAGGACTCCCAAAGGGATGTCACTGGGACATTAAAGACACCCACCGGGACACACTGGGACACAAGAACACACGGGGAGACACCACGGCGATATATAGAATGGCCTGGTAATATCTGGACCCCTCCAGGGACACCACTGTGACATTAGGAATTTCCCAGGGACGCCCCCTGGGACATCAGGGACCACCCCCTCACCTTCCCCGGGGACACCAGGACCCCTCCAGGGACAGCACTGGGACATTAAGGACCCCCCTTTGACACAGCCCTACCCCAGGGACAACGTAGGGGCATTAAGGACTCCTCCCAGGACACCAGGACCCCCACAGGACCAGAAACGCACAAGGGACATGCTGGGAACACAAGGACAAACCTGGAGACATCCCTGGGACATCAGGGACACCACGACTGCCCCAGTGACACCACAAGGACATTAAGGACCCCCACAGGGACACCTTGCAACACAAGGACGTACTGGGAGACACCACTGGGACATCATTAGAATAGCCTTTAGGACATCAGGACCCCTCCAGGGACACCCCCGTGACATTAGGAATTCCCCAGGAACCCCGCCCCGGGACATAACAGCCTACCCACTCACCTCCCTGGGGACACCAGGACCACCCCCAGGGACACCCCACAACGCCCCAGGGACACACTGGGACACCAGGACACCACACATCCCCCCCGGGACACCATTAGGACATCAGGGACTCCCCTAGAACCTTAACCACTAGAACATTAAGGACCCCCAGAAGGACATATTGCACCCCCTGACAGACACCACTGGGACATCTAGAATGGACTGGGGACATCAGGACGCCTCCAGGGACACCGCTGTGACACTAATGACCCCCACCAGCGACACCTTGTGATACACAAGGACCCACTGACACACCACTGGGACATCTAGAATGGCCTGGGGATACCAGGACCACCCCAGCGACATTCAGGACCCCCCTGGAAACACACGACCTGCATCCAGGGAAACTGCAGGGGCATTAGGAACTCCCCCTGGGACACCAGGACCCCCACAGGACACACTGGGACACCCGAATGCCTATAGGGCCACCTGAGAACACTAGGACATCCCTGGAGACATCCCTGGGACACCAGGGACACTCCCGGGGACATTAGGACCCTCCCAGGGACACCCTGGTGACATTAGGGACATCTTGGAAGCAGAAGGACCCTCCACAGAGCACTCCTGGGACATCAGGATCCCCCCAAGGGGACCCTCCAGCAGGTCATTCTCAGTTATCACGCAGAAGCTCCCCCTCGATGGAAGTCCTTAGCAGCAGGGCAGCCCTCAGATCTGCACTGTCAAGGAAACGGAGCCCCAGAAACAGACCCCTCCCCATCCCAAAATGGGAGGACCCCCCTCCCCACATGACACTTGATAGTTTAACATTATGCTAGGGGCCAACCAATGTCCTCCTTTTTCCTCTAGTGCCGTGACGACCACGGGTGGTAAATGGACGGTCACCTTCTGCCCCATGGGGAACTTAGGGGCCTCCTGCATCAGTAGCACAGGTGCTGCTCCTGCTTTAAGGCATCCAGGCCATCCTGAGCTCACCTCATCCAGCTCTTTGCAGGAGTAAGCTACAGCCCGCCCCTGAGGCCCTAAACAATGTGCCGGAACTCCAAAGGCAATGCCTTTTCCCTCACGCTTAAGAAGTGCACAGGTCTTTGTCACATCAGGTAATCCCCACGCGGGGGCCTCCACCAGAGCTCACTTTTTTTCAGACGCTTGAAAGTGGCTTTACCCTCCTCTGTCCCACCAATAGACCCATGGCAGGAGGTTTTCAGTAGCTCGTACTGAGCTTTCACAAATAAAACACAATTGCCTCCCCAAAGCCGACACCATCCGACCACCCGGAGAAATCCTCGTAGTTCCTTGAGAGTCTGAGGCTCCGCGAGCCAGCAAGTAGATCCCAACTGTCTCTGGCCTTCCAGCACCTCAAACCCCAAACGTGGAAGTGACTCCTCGATAATTCCATATCCACTAATTCCCAAGACATTTAGAAGGCTTATCGTCAGGGAAAGACACAGCTCCCAAGTCCCTGCCGCAACCAGAATATCATCCTATGATCGCAGAACTCTTCCCTGATCATTTTCTGTTCTCCAAATGTCAAACTGCTTTGCCAACTGATTCCCAAAGATTGTCGGGATATTTTGAAAGCCTTGTGGTACAACCGCCTAAGTGTATTGCATTTTCCTTCCCGTTTCTGGGTTTGCGCATTCAAAAGCAAAAGGCTTCTGACTGTCAGTGCCCCGGGGAACACAGAAAAAGGCATCCTTCACATCAAAACCTGTACACCATCCCTGTTCCCCTGTAAGGGTGGTTTCATATCTGTATGGATGTGCTACTGCAGGATAAATACCTTGAGGTATGTGATTTGTTGCTCTTAAATCCTGCACCAATCGGCAATCTTGACCCTTGGCCTTTTTCACTGGCAAAACAGGGGTGTTGGATTTCGACGCACACCCCACCTACAGGTTGTACTTCAAGAATTTCTGAATTATTGCTCCCGACCCATTCCTAGCTTCCAGCTTCAGGCGACACTGTTTCATTCTCAGCGGGGATGATCCAGGCTTTAAGTCAATCCTTACAGGATTTTCCAGGAACCTCTCCGGCTCGTACAATAGGAATCACAGCATCTCTGACCTCCGGGCGTATCTTTCTCCTTTCAAGGCAGCATAGCCTGTAATAACAAAGCTGCTGCCTCTCGACACAAACAGTTTCTGGAATTAAGATTTCTATTTCCTCGTTTTAAAATCAGATTTCTGCTTCCAATTTTTTGGAGTAGATCTCTCCCCAAACAATGCTTTTGGAAAATTTGGCTAATATAAAAACTGATGAGGAACCCACTGTTTTCCCAGCTTCATTGCTAAGGGTTTCAAAAATGGCCAAGTTTCATGGGTCCTTGCCATACCAGCAATGCTTATACCCTTACTGCTTAGTTCCCCTCTAAAGTCTTCTGACCAGAGGAAGCAGCCCCAGGATCTACCCAAAGCTCAACTTCTTCACTTCCCAGCTCCGCTTTCACCAGAGGCTCCTCTGGGGAGAGACTCCTCCGCTCCCCCTCATTCCTCGCTTACTGGGAGCAAGGGGGCAGAGGGGCTCCAATCCTTAAGCAGACGGTCTTCTTCTGAACGCCCATCCCTTTTGCACTCTGCACACTGATTATCAGCCAACCGAGGGCTGGGCCGGAGTCCCCCTCTCGGGGCTCTGCCCCATCCTCAGGCCCTTGCCCTCACCCTACCATTTTACTCTGATACCGCCAACAAGCAACAATTTACTCTTCCCTTTCGACTCTCTCTATGACGATCTGCAATCCAAGCAACATCCAACAGCTTTCCCCTACCTCGAGCAGTCACTTCCTTGTAACTTCTGTATCTTTCTTCTAATACCATCCCAGGATTGGCCCACCAATAGAGGGGCCAATTGATCTCATCCCTCTTAAGATTCAGGGTCAGCACTTGTAGAGTTGCGGGCTACCTCCTTCATTCTGTTCTGCAGCTCATTTCTAAAATCCTCCCCCGTGCCTCTCGGACTGTCCCCCAACTATTTCCCCTGTGCCCCCAACCCCAGCAGTCCATCTACACAATCCTTCCCCCACCCCCCTCCTTTGCCCCCACAACCTTCCCCCTGTACCCCCATCCCACCCTGAGAACCTTCCTCAACACCCCAACCACCCCCCTCCGTTGGGCCCTGCAGTGATTCCACTTGCCCCCAGCCTGGCCCTAACATCCTTCCCCTCACTCCCGTCCTGTCCCTAAAGCCCTTCCCCCCAGACCCTCACGGCCATTCCTAGACTCCTTTCCCCCGACCCCACACTTTCTCCCGTCACTCTTTCTCCCCAGCCCCTGCCGGTCATGCCCTACACTCCTTCCCACAGCCCCCCCCTCCCCTCTGTCCCTAAAATCGTTCCCCTGCCCCCCGGCAGCCCCTAAAACCCTCCCTGGAACCCCCCTCTCACTACCTACAGGCCTCCCCCGACCCCTCGGTCCGTCACTAAATCCATCCCCCCCCCCCCGCCCCCCCCAGGCCTGCTAGAGACTCCTTCCCCCCACCCCCCCGGTCCGTCCTTGAAATCTCTCCCCCGGCCCCACGGTCTGTCCCCAACAGCCCCCCCTGGCCCCAGCAGGGCTGGCTCTTTACCATCGCGGTGGGAAAGGCGCTCAGGTTCTGCCAAGCATCTCTGCAGCTGCTGCTGTTTGAGGTCACCCTCCCTCAGAGGGAGAGGAGGACAGGACAGCCAGTGCCACCAGGGCTCAGCTGCTGGGAGCCCCAGCTTGTGTGGCATCGGGTGGGCCTCCCGCCACGGCCCAGCACAGCCTGCAGGTCCCCTCCGTCGAAAAGTCACCTCCTCTGGGCCATGGCCGCTCTGACAGGGCTCTTCCCAAAGCAGCCAACTCTGTTCCTCAGGCCTACCGTCAGGCACAGGGGACGCTCACCTGAGAGCAGCTCCTGGCTGCACTGTGAGAGGGGGGCGAGGCCCGGCAGGAGGCCTCATAGCCCTGGGCACAGGATCCCTCTGAATTCGGCTGTTCCATTGCCTCAGGCAGCCAACACAGAAAATGGTGCCGCAAGGCATGCGGTGCCACGGTTTGAAACTCCAGTGCCAAGCCAGAAGGGGGGAAACTGTCAACCCGCTTGGTCCTTGATGTCAGAAAGAGCTTCCTTGCCTAGTTTCTTACACGTTGCAACTCTCAGCTACACCACATGCTTGAGGTTTTTCTAGGCTTCTCTCCGGGAAGGAAAAGGATGCCCAACTGCATGCATGCGTGTAATCACTAGAGCGTTTTGGAGCTTAAACTGTGAAAAATTACGTTTCAAAAGAGAATCAAAATGACACCCATTACCACCCAAGGTTCATGCCAGATGTTCTCCATAAAGGAGGACAGAGAAAGGTGTGGCTATATTGCCCACAGAACGCTAGAATCATTTCAGCTAGCAGGCACCCTGGAAGGTCTCCCATGCCTCCTCCTGTTCCAAACAGCCACAGTGAAGGAAAGGCTCCACGGAAGGAAAATCCTTCTCTCGTCACAGCTAGGGGTGCCACCGAGGCACTTCCTGGGTCCCAGTGTTACAGAAAGAAGTTGGAAGCACTCTCCTCCAGAACTGATTCTCTTCTAAGAACAGCCAAAGGTCAGGGAAATGCACAAGTGGAAAGACGCCTGAGACAAAGACATAAATGCACATACACGTAACAGTTTACTATGAGGTTTGCTTCCTCAGGCAGCAATGTTCAAGTATCCTATCCAGTCTTCCCTATTTCTGTTTCAAACGTCTGTAAAAACCTACTTCAGTTTATTCTGAGAGGTTTGTTGTGCACCTCATTTCGTTCGTAGCATGGTCCTGCTGCCCTGCTAATATGTCAAAATGTCAAGAACCAACTCAGACGGAGCCCCCAAACGTCTGGCCAACAGCTAAACCACCGAAGGTCTGGCTTTTCTCACCAAAACAGCTACTCTCAGGACCAGGTCTTAAAAACGGAGGGCTTTAAAAACAAGTGGCTCAGGTAGGTGCTCCTACGCCCCCCTGCCATGGGCAGGTTCCTCGTGAGACCAAGGTGCTGCGCGGTGGTGCGGTGCAAGCATTAGTTAAACCAGACCAAGTTTACGATGCAAAGGAAATGGTCAAAGTCCTCGGTTTGAATGGCAGAGAGGCACCTGGAAGTCAGCTAGAGGCAAGTTCCGGCCAGAGTGCCGGCTTGCTGCCAGCACCAGCCCAGGGCTCTCCCGAGCAAGTGCCAGGACACCCTGAGGACAGAGGCTGACTCAAATAACCGGCCCTGGGAGCAAGGGCAGCAGAGGCCCCAGCTGGTCAGCAGCTGGAGCGCCAGAGGCACGGGCAGAGGCCCAAGGCGTGGGCTCTGCTTGGCATGGAGAAGAAGGAGCACAGGGGCTCTCCAGCTCTGCCTGCCGGCATGGGCCTTGCCTGCACACGTCTTTCTCCCAGGATGGACCAGGCAGGCACAGGCAACCACCGGGGCAACGTGCTCAGCTTTTATTGCTCTCAGAATGTGTCCAGGTGGAGCAGAGTCTGGCAGCACAATGTCCTCATGGCAGCTGAACGTGCTGGGCACCATCCATGCACCCATGCCTCGCGTGCCTCCCTGTGCCACACCCTCTGGGTACCGCACAGGATCAGGGCCAGCTGCCATCTCTGGGGACCCCTTTGCCAGCACGGCGCTGCTGCTCTTGCTGTGGCCTGATGCAAGTAGGGCAGAAAGCCTTGCGCAGAGCCCTGAGTGCCCTGCGGAAGAGGGAGGGCCGTCGCCGTCGAGCTGGGGCATGCGGGAGGGCAGCCATGCCTGTGGAAGGAAGACAAGTGTAGGCAGGGGGCTGGGCAGGTACCGGGCAAGATCCTGCCTGCTCCCCGCCACCGAGAGCTTTCCCCAGGGAGTGGTGGCCAGGGAACGGCCAGCCCCCATGCACGCAGTCCTTCTGCTTTGGCCTGGGTGCACATTGCCGGGACGGCTGGGCTAAGCCTTCCCTTGCCGGGCCAGCGCTACACTCGGGGATGTACCTGGCTCATCCTCGGGCTCATCCCTGGGCTTGGAGCAGGGCCACGTGTTATCGCTCTGCTCAGGGGCTGGCTGCCCCTCCTGGAAACCACCATGGGGGTCCTGGAACAGCTCCAGGAATGAGGGGTTGACCCAGATGCTGTGGATGGCGATGTCTTCCCCTTGGCACAGCTCTTTGCCATTGTCGTTGTCTTCCCGCTTGTCCTCCTCTATGGCTGAGTGCCCTGGCTGCCCCTATGAAAACATTAACAGCCAAAGGAGATCTAAGCACCCGTTATTGGCTACCGGGCGAAACACAGGGGCTTAGGGACATGCTTTAGTGGTAGACTACGCAGTGCCATGTGTCGGGTTGGTTAGGTTTATGGTCCCTGCAGCCAGAGGAGGGCTGTGCGTCACCTCTGTTCTGGGAAGCCACATGCACGTGGAGAGCAAGAGCACAGGCAGGGGATGGAGGGGATGTCAGCGGGCTGACACGGACAGCACCAGCCATCTCCCTGCTGCACATGGCCTGGACACTGCACCTGCCGGCAGTAGCTCGTGGTGCTCAGTGCTGGTCACGCGCCCCTGGCTCACCTGGTGCCAAGAGTCCCAGGACAAGGGAGTCCCCGTGGCATCTGTTTCATCTTCTACTGCTGGGTCAAGGTGGGGTGCGGCAGCATCATGCAGAGAGATCTGAGGCAGCAATGAAGCCAGATCTTCCTCGTGCGCTGCTGGGGAGAAAATGGCTGTGCTGGCCTCTCCTTGATGGTCTCCAGACATGGCAGAAGCCGTGTGTTCTCCATCCTCACATTCTGCTGGCACTAGAGTGGCTGTGCTGGGCTCTCCTTGATGGTCTCCAGACATGGCAGAAGCCGTGTGTTCTCCATCCTCACATTCTGCTGGCACTAGAGTGGCTGTGCTGGGCTCTCCTTGATGGTCTCCAGACATGGCAGAAGCCATGTGTTCTCCATCCTCACATTCCTCTTGCACGAGAGAGGCTGTGCTGGGCTCTCCTGGAGGCTTTCCAGGCAAGGAAGACTCGCTGTCCTGAGTTGCTGAAGGTGGTCTTGGTGCCATCACCACATGCATGTTTTGTGCTGGGTCCCAGTGTTCTGCCAGTTGCTGACCAAGTCCCTGGATTGCAGCCACAGCCTGGTTCAGGACCCCACTCATTTTACACTGGTCTGTGTCCTGCAGAGCCATGTTGTAGGCTGCGGGGCTGTGTGGGGCAGCCGCCTGGCTCTCTGCCTGTGCTGCTGTGGGCTGCTCACTGAGGAGAGGAGATTCCTGTGCCTTTGCCACCTCTTTTCCTATGCGAGTTAGATGCGCGCAGTGCCCCTCTTCCTCAGAAGGTGTGGCCAGGGCAGCAGCTGCTGGCTCAACTTCCACGGGTTCCCCTTGCATAGCTGAAATGCTCTGTAGGTTGCCAGCTGCGTCTGCTGCTGCCCCTCTGCCTACACACTGCTCAGCCAGCAGGGCCCATCCTGGGGACCAGCCTCTTCTTGGGGCAGCTCATTGTCTCTGTCTTCTCCCCAGTCTTTTTCCTTTGGCAGGGACCCTGGGTTGTTCTGTGGCCTTGCTGCCCTTGCCCAGTTCTTCTTGAGGACACGGGCCGCTGCGCTTGCATGACTGCCTGTCCTGCTGTGCTGGGCTTTCTTATCCTCCGTCTTCACTGACGGGATGGCCACATGCTCCTGAAGAGCCTTGTGGTGCTCCCGCAGCGACTTGCCTTTGCACTTGTTTTTGGTGAGCGTCACCTGTGTTTTGAGATCGCGCTCTTCCACTTGTCCCTGCTGCCCTGAAGCCACATCCCTCCTGCCCAGGGAAGCTGGCA
Source organism: Falco biarmicus (assembly GCF_023638135.1). Taxonomy (NCBI): domain Eukaryota; kingdom Metazoa; phylum Chordata; class Aves; order Falconiformes; family Falconidae; genus Falco; species Falco biarmicus. The sequence goes on from NC_079293.1 coordinate 91,329,852, forward strand.
CAGAAACCCTGCCAGCAGCACCAGTGCTTTTACGTGCATGACGATCAGTCACGTGCTGACCTGCAGGGGCCTTGCCACTGTGGGCCACCCGGGCCTCCTCTGATCTTGCCATCTTTGCCGCACCCAGCCTGTGTTCCCGGTGCCACTGTGCCGCTGTCTGCTGGCTGGGTCGGTGGCTCCCAGTGAAAACCTTGTCCGGGTCCTTCCTCAAAAGGCACCTCTTTTTCTCCTTCACAGCTGCGGCATTGGCTGCAGGGCTGTGTGGGGCATGCCTCCTGCTCTGTGCACTGGTGGCTTTCCCCTGCTCACCAGGGATGCCCCGAGTAGATGGGACAAGCTGTCGGAGTCTGCTGGTTGCAGTGCTGCTGGCCTTTCCCCTGCCCTGGGCAGAAGCTGCATAGGCTGCTGCTGGCAGAGGCGGGAGCTTGCAGCAAGTTCTGGCAGCTCCTGGTGCCCGAGCTGCGTGCACCTTCTGTGGTGCTGCTGCCTGCCTTGCTGGCAGACGGGCTGTCTCCTCCCGCCTCACCCTGATGGAGGGCATTGCCACCCTGCACGCCGGGCTGTCCGTCTGCAAGAGAAGGCGAGGAGAGAGGCTGCGTGACTGTGGCCCTTCTCCCGTGCCCCCGTGTCCCAGCTGGAAAAGCCCCTGTGCCGGCTCCCCTGCCAGCCCCCAGGGCAACGCTCGGCCCCACAGGGAGTTGCCGCTCGGCTCCCAGAGCTGGCTGGGGAGCGCACTGCTCCGGCCATGGACCATCCTGGTTTTTACCCATCATTATTTCAAAAACACCAGCCGCCTTCTTAGGGTCGTCTCGGTAATTTCCTGCGGTTGCTTTTGCAATTCTTCAACTCTGTTATTGAAAATGAGACTGTCACCGTAATGGGTCCTTCATTTCCCACAGCCTGGCGCAGGGGAGCCTGTATCACTTCCCCTGGTTTGGCCCGCTCCCACCCTGTGGCTGGGCTAAAACCTTTTGCCCCACTAAATCGCTCTCCCTCTTCACAGCCGCTTTCCCTGTGTGAAATGTGTTCATTTGATTCCTGTCAATATAGAACAATGCTTGGACCGCAGGATGAAATGTAACCTTCTGTCTTACATACCCTTGTATAACCACACGCTTAAGAAAAACAGAGTGATCAATGTATATAGTTCCTGTATCTTGCAAAGAACATCTGGCTACATACCTCATTTCTGTATCTTAAAAAGGACATCTGGTTACACACCCTGATATGCAGGCTGAGCTGCTAACAGCACAGTGTTAAGTAAGAGAAGTTTACAGGGCGCATGCGTAAAATCTAGGGTCATCCTAAGGGTGAGCCGAGGAAGACTGCTGACTTCATCCACCGACCGCCAGACAGGGGTTAAGAAGACCCTCGGAGATAGAAAGAGCATGCGCCACGAAGTACAGGCCTGTTCCATGGACCCATTTACATAAACCGACCCTTTCTTAGAAATAGCGAGGAATATGTCTTAGTTTAGGAAATATAAACCAAAAATAAACTTTGTACAGCGTGCGTCTTGGTGGAGCGGAGGCTCCCGGCGCACCCAGCGCTGTTTGCTTGCCTCTATTTGCTTAATAAATTGCAAACTTTGATTGTAATCCTATTTTGGGACTAAGTTCTTTTCACAACTGGGGGCTCATCCAGGATGGCTTTGGTTCCTGAAGTCTGACTTGATCGAGGAGGGGCGCCCCACCATTTGGTGGCTCCTGTTCGAGTCAGGTCGGGACTAACACCATCCTGAACCTGAATAAAGGCAAGCAAAGAATTTGATTTTTTTAATGAGCTCCCTTGCTGCCTGCAGCACTATATGTTGCCCATAATTCTGCGTGCGAAGATCCGAACGAAGACAGAGTCGTAAGTATTTAAGGTGTATACTGTTTGGTTGGGTGGGATTCAGTTGCCTGTGTGTGTAAGAGTGTGACTGAGACGGAACTTTGTTCCAAAGCCATTGTGGAGGTCTTCTAACCGCGGTTCCAATCTCCCGCGAGGGACTTGGCCGGTGAAGGACCGACGCGATTCCTATAGGATTCGTGGGTGGGTGATGGGTCCTAAACCCCCTGCAAGACACTCCTACTAAGGTAACCAAGGGCTGTAGGAGTTGCCACAGTAAAATTCCTAGGTGGGTCAGACAAAATCGAAGACCAGGGACCAGGAGAAAGGGAGCAAATTGCCAGACATACCACCAGAAAGTCCATTAGCAATCATGATTAGAAATTGGAACAACAATGGCCCCATAAAAGGAAAAAGTAAATTAAAAATGATCCAGTATTGTATGGTAGAATGGCCAAAGGAACCTATAAGACCACGTCTTCTGGCCTGGTTTTGGTTCTTTTGAAGACTGGATTTGCCAGGCCTTAAATATACATGTTAATTCAAAGGAACCTTTTAGTCAGGAGGAAAGTGATTATGCAGGATTATGGATCAGGACTTCATGTCCTTTTCCAGCCTCAATACTTACACTAAAAGCTGAAGAAGAAAAACAGGAAAGAGAAAAAGATGATAAATGGGAGCCATTAGATAACCTACCACCTCCATATCTCAACAATCCACCCCCGGCAGCAGCTCCCCCTCCGGTGGCCGGGGTATCTCCACCAGTACCACCGTTGCCCCTGCCTCCACCACCAACAGCACCGGAATTAGATCGACCCCCGGCTGCACGTATGAGAAGTAGGACTGCCGTATCTGAGGGAGCTTCTCTATATCCCTTACGAGAGGTACCCCTCAGAGGCAATCAGGGAGGCATCGGGTTTGTGGCAGTCCCATTAAATACTACAGATGAAAGAAATGGGGACCCTATTAGGTGATCCCTTCGGAGCAGCTGAAAAAACTGGACCAGTTCCTAGGCCCCAATACTTATACTTGGAAAGAAATACAGTCCGTTTTAGGGATCTTATTTACTGCTGAGGAGAAGGGAATGATTAGGCAAGCTGGAATGAGAATTTGGGAAAGACAGAATCAGGCGGGACCCCCAGGAGACCAAAAATGGCCAAATGTGGATCCCCACTGGGATCATCAACAACCCCAAGGAAGACAGAATATGAGGGGCTTGAGAACATTAATCATACAGGGAATAAGGAAAGCGGTTCCCCGAGTGCAAAACATTAATAAAGCATTTAATGAACAAAAAGGGAAAGATGAATCTCCAACAGAATGGTTGGAGAGATTAAGGAAAAGCTTACAAATGTATTCTGGAATTGATCCAAATACAGTGGCCGGAACCACACTCCTTAGAACACAATTTGTGGCTAGATCCTGGGGGGACATAAGAAGGAAATTAGAAAAGTTGGAAGACTTGCAAGAGAGAGGATTAGAAAAGTTACTTAAGGAAGCACAGAAAGTATATGTTAGGAGAGATGAGGAAAAACAAAAAGCAAAAGCCAAAATCTTTGTAGCAGCAGTAAGAGAAAGCCCGTCTGAAGAGAGAAGGGAAAAAGGAATAGAGAAAACACCCAGGGGACAATCTTACCGAGAAAGATCCACAATTCCTGTCTGTTACTATTGCAATAAGAAGGGACATGCTCGGAAGAACTGTCGGAAGCGGGAACAGGATGAGAAAGTATTCAAAGAAGAACAGAGGTGTCAGGGGCTATATCTTCTGGGGACTTCAACATCAACAGAGCCCTTGATAAAATTATTAATCGGTCCCCATAAGGAGGAAGTTTTATTCTTAGTGGACACAGGGGCTGAAAAATCCACTATTAGAAAACTTCCAAAAGGAATAGAAAAAGGGAAGAGTTATATGTCAGTAGTAGGGGCAAGAGGAGAACCTTTTCAAGTACCTGTCTTGAAAGATGTAGAAGTAGAAACAGAGAAAAAATTTGTCTTAATGATTTACTTTTGCTCCCTGAAGCGGAGTACAACTTATTAGGAAGGGATCTGATTTTGAAACTAAACTTGAGGATTCAGAGTCAAGGGGACAAATTGCAGATTAAATTTTACACTTTAACACAAGAGGATGAAGAAGCCATTAACCCTTCAGTATAAGGAGGGGGAAACTGGAAAGATAGAAATGGACCCCATAAAAGTTCAAATAATAGATCTGCATTGTCCCATTAGAGTCAAACAATACCCTATACCAATGGAGGGTCGAAAGGGATTAAAACTTGTAGTCGACAGACTTCTGGAAAAAGGAACTTTAGAACCATGTATGTCACCTCATAATCCACCCATCCTCCCTGTAAAGAAATCTGATGGGTCATACAGGATGGTACAGGACCTGAGAGCTGTCAATCAGCAAACAATCACTAAACTCCCTGTAGTGGCAAATCCTTATACTTTACTGAGCCATCTATCTCCCAAACATACTTGGTATAGCGTAACAGATTTAAAAGATGCCTTTTGGGCCTGCCTTCTTGGTGAGAGACCCAGAGATTATTTTGCCTTTGAGTGGGAGGACCCTGAAACGGGATGAAAACAACAATTAAGATGGACTGTACTACCAAAGGGGTTTACAGAATCACCAAATTTATTTGGAAAAACTTTAGAGAAAATCTTACAAGATTTTACATTACCCAGGGAGGTAAAATTATTGCAATATGTGGACGATCTATTAGTAGCAGGAGAAACTGAAGAAGGAACCCGAGAAACTACTATTAAATTGTTAGTTTTTCTAGGAGAAAAGGGATTAAAGGTGTCTCGATCAAAATTACAGGTTGTAAAACAGGAAGTGAAATATTTAGGGCATTGGCTGAGTAAGGGAAGAAAGAAGTTGGATCCTGACAGGGTATCTGGGATCCTATCCTTAAGACCCCCACAAACTAAAAAGGAAATTTGGCAGATATTTGGATTATTAGGATATTGTAGACCATGGCTTGAAAGCTACAGCGAAAAGGTAAAATTCTTATATGAGAAATTAATAACCAACTTAAGTGATTCACAGAAGATGATCAGAAATTTGAGGAAATAAAAAGGGCATTAATACAAGTGCCTGTATTGAGCCTCCTAGATCTGGGAAAACCTTTTTATTTTTTTGTGAATATATCAAACCAGACAGCATATGGAGTCCTTACTCAAGACTGGGCAGGAATTAAGAAACCCATGGGGTATTGTTCTAAGTTACTTGATCCAGTAAGTAGAGGATGGCCTGCTTGTCTCCAAGCTTTGGTCGCTACAGCATTACTAATAGAGGAAGTTAGGAAGATTACCTTCAGTGCTCCTTTAAAGGTGTATACTCCACAAAATGTCAGAAGTGTTTTACAACAGAAAGTGGAAAAATGGTTAACAGATAGCCGGATCCTAAAGTATGAAGCAATACTAATTGACTCCCCTGGCTTAGAACAGAGGGTAACCTCTGCTCAGAGTCCAGCACAGTTTTTGTTTGGAGAACCATCGGAGAAATGACAACACAACTGTTTAGAGGTAATTGAAACCCAGACGAAGGTAAGGCCAGATTTAAGGGATACTGAATTGGAGAAAAGAGAAACACTGTTTACAGATGGCTCCTCCCGGGTAGTGGAAGGGAAAATAAAATCAGGATATGCAATAATTAATAAGGACCTAGAACCTGTGGAATCAGGACCTTTGAGTCCATCATGGTCAGCTCAGGCTTTTGAGCTGTATGCCCTGTGTAGGGCCCTGGAATTATTAAAGGGGAAAAGTGAGACTATATTTACAGATTCTAAATATGCATATGGGGTGGTCCACACTTTTGGAAAAGTTTGGGAAGAAAGAGGTTTAATTAATACTCAAGGGAGGAATTTTATACATCAGGAATTAATAGTAAGAATTCTAAGGGCATTAAGAGAACCAAGGGAGATAGCAGTGGTACGTGTGAGAGGACACCAAAAGGGATTAGATTACCAAACCAGAGGAAATAATTTAGCAGATAAAGAAGCCCAGGAAGCAGCCTTGAGGACTCAGGACATTAAAATTAACGTAGTACAGGAGGAAGAAAGACAAGAGGAAGAAGAAAAGAAGTGTACCCCTGAGGAACAAACAAAATTGGAGAGAATAGGAGCTAAGTTAGAACAAGGAAAATGGACACTGCCCGATGGGTGAGAGATGTTGCCAAAAGCCTATGCTAGGCAAATATTGGAACATTTGCATGCACAACACATTGGGGTACAAAGGCGTTAAGTGATCATTTCCTTAAACAATTTGGCTGCACTGGGATTTTTTAAATAAAGCAAATCACACAGGGTTGCTTAACTTGTCAGAAGATAAATAAGAAAGTGTTTGACAAGTAGCCATGGGGGGAGAAAAACAGCTTACAGAACTTTTGAGAAAGAACAAGTTGATTTCACTGAATTACCAAAGGTAGGGAGGATAAAATATTTGTTGGTAATAGTAGATCATTTAACACAATGCGTAGAAGCTTATCCTGTAGCACGAGCTACAGCACAAACAGTGGTAAATATTTTATTAGAGCATTTGATACCTAGATATGGTATAATCCAGTACGTTGATTCTGATCAGGGCACACACTTTACTCCCAAGATAATAAAATTATTATGTCAATCATTAGGTATTCAGTGGGAATACCACATTCCGTGGCACCCACAAAGCTCGGGGAAAGTAGAAAGAATGAATCAAACAATAAAACAACAATTAGCTAAGTTAATGATCGAGACACAAATGCCCTGGACGAAATGTTTACCATTGGCACTTTTAAACATAAGAACTAAACCACACAGTGAGACTGGATTATCGCCATATGAAATGTTATATGGCATGCCTTATTCTCAAGGGATGCCTCTAGGGAACAGTGTAGTTGAGGATCATAGTATCTAAAAATATATCATTACCATTGGAAAGAGATTAAAAGAGCTGAGAGAAATTGGGATGATGGCTCAAACACCACCTTTAGGTTTTGCAATACATCAGTTGAAAGCGGGAGATGAGGTTTTGATAAAAACATGGGAAGAAGAAAACCTATCTCCCCTCTGGTGATTTGAAGAATCAGTCAGCAATATGCAGGCGGGCGGAGGTTATCTTTATTCGGCAGCGCTGGCTGCATGGGGGATTGCTCCACCAAAGTCATGGACACCGAGGGGACTTTTCAGTTCCCCCTTTATACATGCTACTCAGACCTATTCATTAGTTTTCCAAGAAATTGTTTATATATTCATTACAATTCTGAGAATTCATTTACATATCTCGTGCCTGCGCAATGTCCTTGAGGAGTTGTCTCTATGCAGACTCTATTCCTTAGCGGTCATGTTTAAAGTCTCCATCTTCACCACATCGCATGTACAACAGGAATCTAAGACAAAATGTCCCTTCTAAAGATAACCAACCCAAGGACTTAGCAGTCTGTGCATCCGTCATGTGGCAATAAGGGTCCTTGGACATTTCCCGACTTTTAACTAAACATAGGTGTGTCATCCTTTAGATAAGTGGTACAGCATTCATTATTCACTGGGAAGGACCTTTTCTTGTTTTATTAACTACAGAAACAGCTGTAAGAACTGCTGAGAAAGGATGGCCACATGTTTTGCGAGTAAAAGGTCTGGTGAAGGAGTGGAAAATAACATCTGAACCAGGAAGAACTAAACTAACCATCAGAAGAACTTGACGAAGCCTTCATCAAAGAGCATAAGTTAAGTTGCTGTGGGAATTTCATTGTAATTACTCCTGTAGAATTAAGCAGTAACCGGGAACAGTTAAGAGCCAGTAATGTATTAATGTATAGGAGGATTGACAAAAAGTCGTACCCTCTCAGGCCCCTGGAGAGGAGCTGGTACTAGTGCCTGTCCGTCGTGTAAACAGTGTTGTTTATTTTTAAGGGCTAAGTGTTCCAAATGTTTTAAGTATATTACTTCCCTAGGAGGAGGACAGGAACACTATCTAAATAACAGCTTAGAGTTTCGGTGTATTCGATACAAAGCCACCACCCCCTTCCATAACCTTCCCTGGGTAAGGTTTTATTGTTGTTGATTTAATCAAGAAGTGTTTTTAGGAAATAAGAGACAATAATAAGCTATCCACAATATATACCAAAATTTTTGGGACACAGCATACAAATTATCTTATCTGGCTGTTTAAAAGAGACAATCTTAAGATTAAAGAAGAGGGCAACACCGGATAGGGAACTGGTGCTGTGGCTTGGAAGGTCTGCCAAGGGCTGCAACCCCTTCGGGCTGTGACCATCGATCACTATGGCCCTTACCAGACCTCTTCTAGTCCTACTTGGGGTGAGTTCCTTAACCCAGGCTACGACGAACTGCAATCAATGTATAGTAACTACTATGACTGTAAAGACCAGAAAATAGGAAACTGCATTCATAACCAAACCCAGTATGCTCTATGCAGAAAAGTTAACAGGACCGTATGCTATGATCCAAAAGAACTCCCTTATCAATACTGGGTGGAAATTAAGAGAAATTTGGAAGTAGGTAGATTAATCGGAACAAGTCGGGTTATAACCAATTTGAACACATCCAGTATCAGTAATCTTTGATGCATGTGATATTATAGATGATGATCTAGACACTAATTGTGGGAGTTTGGAGTGGAGACGGTACTATAGTAATCAACCAAAATACATCTGCCCCGGCGGACATCAATGTCAAATAAACCCTGATTATGTACCTAGTCAAACAGCGAGGCATCAAGCAGCAAACCTCTGCCGAAGAAGGGGATGGTCCTGTGTACGTTGGGATACTGCAGGCGGGGGATATGATAATCAATGTGGAAATTTACAAGCTTCAATCACAAGGGTACAAACACACAGTAATTGTACAACCTGTACCTGCAATCTAGTAAATTTAACTCTTATAAATTTAGAGATTTGGAAACAGAAGAAAGTAACCAAAATTGGACTTAAGATATATGGACCTGGAGAAGACCCGGGTGTAGTTATTAATATTAAAATCAAAGAAAGGATAAAAGAGTCAGTGCAACATAGACTGTTATTCAACTCATTTTATCATGAAATAGAAACAGGAGTAAAATATGAAATTCCCACAGTTGCTAAAAATCTATTTATTTATCTATTTATAAATCTTGCTGAAAACATTGTAAGTCATTGAATATAACTAGTTGTTATGTTTGTGGTGGAACAAATCAAGGTGAACGATGGCCATGGGAGGCTATGGAGAGCAACATAAGCAATCCCCAAGTATGGGAAACAACGAAAAAGGGTAATAGAAAACAACAATGGGTACTCCAAACGAGTATAATTGGAAGAAGTTGTTGGCAAAATCTAAAAAACCAAAGGAAGACAAGTAGGCAACCTGGAGTGTGAAGGAGGTTACCTATGGAATGAAACTCAGAATAGCTGGGATAAATGGGGATACCCACGGGAAATGAATCATCAATTTAAGAACTGGACCGATGGAACAAACACACCAAATGGTTGGCCAACTCCTGAAGGACGTTACTGGATATGTGGCAAACTAGTCTATGCATATTTACCAAAGAATTGGACAGGATCCTGTGTATTAGGAACTATAAGACCCAGTTTTTTCCTGTTACCCATAGATCAGGGAAAGCGATTAGGAGTCCCAGTATATGCCGAAGCTGATGAGCTAAGGAAAAGGCGCCATAAATGAAGCTTACAAATGGAAATTGGAAATATAATGAATGGCCTCCTGAAAGAATCATTGCCTATTATGATCCAGCTAGGTGGGCAGAAGATGGATCCTGGGGTTATAGGACCCCAATATATATGCTTAATAGAGTAATTAGGCTACAAGCTGTAGTAGAAATAGTTGTAAATAAAAACGGAGATGTACTTGGATTAATTGCAAAACAAAATACCAAGATAAGAACCGCTTTGTATCATAATCACTTAGCTCTGGATTATTTGTTAGCACAAGAAGGAGTTGTCTGCGGAAAATTTAACCTTAGTAACTGTTGTTTAGAGATTGATGATGAAGGAAAAGCCGTAAATCAGCTGAAAAAAGAAATGAAGAAAATTGCACATGTCCCAGTTCAAACTTGGAATGTAATCAATCTAGAAGAATTAGGGGGAAAATTTATACGCGGTGGTTGGCTTACTAAAATTGGGATAATTGTATTGGGGATATGTGGAGGATTGCTAATCATTCCATGTTTAATACCTTGTTTTACCAGATTAATACACTCGGTTATACAAGGGATACAAATATCTGCGGTACCTGTTCACCCAGAACAGGGAAAGAGAAAACCCATTCCCTGATGATAATAAAAACAAAAAAAGATCCAAAATTGATACCAATTCGACAAGACTTGACTGGAAACGAAAACATGAATCAATACCATAAAAAAGAAGACAGGGGATGGTGTGAAATGTGTTCATTTGATTCGTGTCAATATAGAACAATGCTAGGACCACATGATGAAATGTAACCTTCTGTCTTACATACCCTTGTATAACCACACGCTTAAGAAAAACAGAGTGATCAATGTATATAGTTCCTGTATCTTGCAAAGAACATCTGGCTACATACCTCATTTCTGTATCTTAAAAAGGACATCTGGTTACACACCCTGATATGCAGGCTGAGCTGCTAACAGCACAGTGTTAAGTAAGAGAAGTTTACAGGGCGCATGCGTAAAATCTAGGGTCATCCTAAGGGTGAGCCGAGGAAGACTGCTGACTTCATCCACCGACCGCCAGACAGGGGTTAAGAAGACCCTCGGAGATAGAAAGAGCATGCGCCACGAAGTACAGGCCTGTTCCATGGACCCATTTACATAAACCGACCCTTTCTTAGAAATAGCGAGGAATATGTCTTAGTTTAGGAAATATAAACCAAAAATAAACTTTGTACAGCATGCGTCTTGGTGGAGCGGAGGCTCCCGGCGCACCCAGCGCTGTTTGCTTGCCTCTATTTGCTTAATAAATTGCAAACTTTGATTGTAATCCTATTTTGGGACTAAGTTATTTTATCACAACGACATAAACACAGTTCCCATCTAAGTGATTAAAAGCTGATAGAAACCATTTATCAAGAAACCAGTTTTACAGTACCGTGTTCTTTTCACTCCCGGTTGTTGCTGCAGGTCTAGAAAACAGAAATATATTTCAGTACTGAAATGCTTACATTGATTATGAATAACACTACAGTTGCTTTGAAAACTTCATTGCAGAAATGAATTAAACTAAAATCTAGTACAACAACTTTGTTAGATGTAGTTGAAGACTGAAACAGTTATTGTCTACCATTATGTCTATTGGAAGGCTATTTTTTCCACAAGATATTAAGCAAATAGTTGAAATAACTATTCTCTCAGCTTCACACAAAGTGACAGAAATCTTAGAGCTACAGACATGTAGCTATACGGTTACGTGCATGCCCTGTTTAATACCAGGGGTTTAGCTCTCTTCAGTACTGAGAATCCTTCTCCTACAGGTCAAAGAACTGTAATTTTGGATTCTCTGGTGTCCTGCGTCTGGCTGGGATGCAGTTTATTTTCTTCACAGCAGCCCACACAGCACTGTGTGTTAGATTTCTGACCAAAACAGTGTTGATAACACACCAGATTTTTAGCTAAGGCTGAACAGTGTCAACAACTTCTCTTTCTCACTTTGCCACAACCCACACAAGTAAGTTCAGGGTGGGCAAGAAGTCAGGAGGGTACACAGCTGCGAGAGAAAAGTTGGAGCGGGGAGCAGGGCAAAAAATCCTGAGATACCTGCAGTGAAAGAGTAATTTTGCTTTTCTGTAAGTCTCTCCTCGTCCTTTTTAAACACATGTAATACTTCTATGCCTGTGCACACACTCATGTAATTAATCAGAATTTGTGCACGTGACCTTATTGTTGACTTGGCCAGCATGTTCAAAGCACTCTAAACAAAAAAGAACTGTGTGTCAACACAAAGCGCATCAGGTAGTGTGGTCACACAAAAGAACAAGAATCTTCATATGCATCAGATTTGCCAAAAACCCCAAAATACAACAAAAATCCAAACTTGCTTCCAGCTCTCAGGGCAATTTTTATCAGTAAGTTTTATTTTCAACATTCCTTATGCATCTTTCTGGTTTTGAAGATGCATTTTGCCTCAGTATTGACATGTAAATCACAGGAATTTGGGTGAGTTTTGTTTTCTTTTTTTTTCCCCTTTTCTTTTTTAAGAGCAGGCAATAGTTTTCTTTTTTTTTCCCCTTTTCTTTTTTAAGAGCAGGCAATAAAATTGAACCTCCATCGTCAGCTTCGTGTTTTCTAAAAAGAAATTTTCTTCACTTTTTGAGAAGCAGTGGACTACTCACTATGGCTTTCACCACTGGGGAAACTACTTCAACTACTACAGTATTAGAAAACCTAAGACACTTACATAGCACTACAAATAAGAATTAGAGATTATTTCCTTAGCTTACCCTTTCATTGGCATTTTAATCAATTTTGAGCTCTCCCCAGATGAAAAACTCTTTTTGTCTTTTTCTTCTATCGTGTTTTTATTCTCCATTTTCAAACAGTCATTCTTCCTTAGAGTAATCTTTTGCTTCATTTGCCAGTTAGTGATGTTGCCTGGTGGTGTATTTAATTTATCCAGACATTCCTGTTTTGCCACCGCCTGTGCTCTTGAACATCTTTGTTTGCTTTTTTCTTCTCAACCTATAAAAACAAAGTTAAGCTTCATGCATTTCTTAGTATTTCTGGAAGACAGAAACACCACATCCAAGATGGATTAATTCAGGGTTTACCCCTCAAATAATATAAAATGTTATCTTTTTTTTAATCCACAGAGAAGCATTTTCAAAAAAATACACTACAAATTGTATTATTTGTCATTGAGAGTTCTTCAAATTCACTCATCATGAAAGACAAAACAAAAATACAGCCCTTAAAAAGAAAACAATAGTGTATCTTAAAACATGAACAACAAAAAAGTGAAAGCATTACAGATGGACAGAGTTAGAAGGACTGCAGTGTTAGTTGTAACACCACCAGAAAAAAATCAAGTGGAACTGTGCTGGGCTACTGCTCCCTGAACAAGGGGAGGAAAGAAAAAAAAGATCCCAAACCCACAAACACAAATGGTTTCACAGGAAAGAGGAATTTTCATGAAAGGCAATGAAGACACACCACGCAGATATCACAGCACATGAATTAATAGTCAAGACCCTGTTCAGAAGCTATTTTCATTCTTTGATTCAGAATTAGAACCAACATATTTATATGGATTTCTTTTTATGGCAATAAAGTGATAACTACTTGCACTGGAACCGAGTGCCACCTGCTGTTAAACTGGAACAATAATGCATTCCATTTTCCAAAAATGGGGAAAAAGACAACTCTCCACTGCCCTCTTTATTCACCAGTCACCTATTTCCATTAGAACAAAACCCAGTTTGTAGGAAGCATCTTCCCTTCATGACAAATAGCTAAAGTGAACAGGACCATTGATCCAGAGCGAGATTAAAGAATAAAGAGCAGCAGGTGAACTACCTCTTTTGGCAGCTGTACCTTCTCTTTCTCCAAAGCCAGGAATACTATTTGCAGCATTCCTACCTTACCCTTAAATCTTCCCATATCTTGTTTTAGTTCTTCATCAAGATTCCTTTTCAGCATGGCACATGATTGCTGAGCATTTGCAAAAAGACTTTCCATTTCTGTTTCTCCTATTTTGTTGTCAATAAAGCAGTCCCTGGGAAAATCACCACTAAATCCAGAGTCTTTTCCAAGTTCCCTCTCTGTTACAAAAAGTGCATTTTCATCATGTGTAGAAACTGGTCTTATTTTAAGAATAATACTAGAAACGTCATCCAAAAGACTTGGTTTTTAAGCTGTATCTCAGGAAGTATTCACAACCTCCCACTGCATTTCTACTACTTCCATTTTCATTCTCTTCCATTTCCATAGGAGGCTTTTTTGTTCTCTCTCTCCATTTGCTAGAGGCACCTTTGTATCATTGATATTATTTGTGCAATCTTCTTCATCTGTACTCCAGGTATCTTCCGTGTTTGCATTTCAGTTATCTTGATCAGCAAGGACACCAAGACTCGGATTATAGTTTCCATTTTGGGTACTTTTCCACCTAGCATAAGTTTAATACCTCCAAATTCACCTTTTCTTTCTAAGTTGTTACTTGATTCTGTTGCATGAGATGAAACAACATGAAAACTCTTCAATTCATTGCTGAAGCCATCTTCTGACATTTCTTCCACATGGGAAGTAGTTTTCCCAGTTTCATTAATTTCACCAAACAGCTGCTTTAGTTCTGCTGTAACGTTTTGAAAACTTGTTTTCATTTCCCTTTTCTCATTTTCAACCCACATTCTTGCATATCTTTCTTCCCAAGGTTTTAAACGTAGAACTGCTTGTCAGCACTGTGCAATTCCTCATTTTCTGATGTAAAATTTCTGCCTTATCAGTGTGATTTTCATGTGCTGATTTTTTCTATCAAGTTGGTAGTTTCTAAAATATATTTATCCTTAAGTAAACAGGTACAGACAGAAAGATTATCAAGAAAAAACATTACAGTTAATCTATGCAACTTATGTTGCAAACTCATCCTATAATAGAAATAAGGCATTTTGAAAGCCATTTTTATAATAAAAATCAAGGATACTAAATGAAAGGTTCACTGCATCACCATCTTCTTAACAAGAGAAGGACTCGGAAACAACAGTTTCTTGTGTTAGATTTGCCTAGGCATTAGGGTTGCTTTTACCTTTTAGCCTGCTTGCTTTCTGTAATTGCCATCATTTGTCACAGAGCATGTTTATTTTTCACGGTTTATTGCTTTAATACCATTTTTCATTAAAACTGCCAACACTTTTCTCACCCACCCACCTCCCTCCATTGCACTCTACTGTCTGGCATTTTACAGTCCCCGGCCGTCTAAGCTAACCCAAGGGGAATGAACATGACAAGCTTTTTACCGTTCACCACACAGAGAACTGGCTAAGGGAGGATTATTTCTTCACCCAAGCTTCAGAAATAATAAATTCCATTTCAAGTGCAAAGGAAAGGATTTATTAGGGAAACCTGCCTGCTCCTGCCCTCATCCCAGAAATCAGGAACCCAAGCTTGCAGGAAAACCGCACCATGCCTTAACCCTACCCAGCCCCCTCAAGCCCCTGTCCCCACCCTCTTTCTCAACAGCTCCGACTGCTTCTGCCCCGTGTCACAGTCCTGCCCACACGCTCCCTCCCCACACGCTCCTTCCCCTCGCGGTGCCTTCTGAACAGGGCCTGCAGCCCTGGTGTCCCAGCGGGCTGAGACCCTCATGCTCCTCGCGCTCCCCTCTTGACAGCCAGGCCCTGTTCTCCCGCGGCAAAGACCCCTCCGCTCACAAGAGGGAAGGAGCACCTCAGCCAGACACCACCTGTCTCACCCTCCCCCTTCCCAAGCTCACTGGCCAACTACTACCACCTTGCAACTAAGTCCTGTGCTTTGCCTAGTAGAATTAGGCACATCCCTCTCTCGTGATGCCCGGCTGTGGGGTGGAAATCATTTGCTACGCTGTCCCTTCGGGTGTTCCAGAGGACGCCAGACCCCTCTGTGCAGCCCTGCCCCACACGCCCAACACAAGCAGGACGCCTGCCTTATTCCCCTCTAGGATACCCTCTGAGAAAACCCTTTTCAAACACTTCACGTGGCCAAACAAGAGCATATTTTGCAGAGGCTGGGGCAGCATCAGAAAGGTCACCACATTACAAGGCGTTCTCTTTGATCGTTGTCTTACAAAGAGGAAGATCGGCATGTTTCATCAAACAGATCAGCGTATTATAGACAAATCTCCCTCTTCACTTGAACGTGCGTTTTGCATAGGCAAAAAACCCCGCATTTGGCCGCACTGTTTCTCAGCAGTGCACAAGAGGAAAAACACCGCTCAAAATTTAAGCAAACGAACTGAAAAAAAATCAGTGTAACAGCAAGCATCCGGCATAGTGACAAGGATTTTACCCCACCATAAGACGACTGTATCCAACTTTACTTCAGACTGTAATACAGCCTTCACCTACAGGACTCTCCCTTCAGCATTATTCACTGACTGGTAAGTTTTCTTTACCTTAGTGTATAGTACATCTTACTGAATCAGGCTGTAATCCAAAATATTTGGGTTTACATACCCACACCCCATAATATTCAATGGCATCCTTCATGTCTTCTTTTTCAGCTGATAACGACATATGAAAGGTAGATCCTGAGTTCTCACGTGCAGTGAAAAACCACACATTTTTATAACCAGCATGACTTAATACTACTTATTTACACCTAGAGTGCATCTTGAATCATACTACTTGTGACAAAAATCTTAACACAAAATAAAACATCCCCTCAAATTTGTGCACTCCTAGAGAGAAAATTATCATAATACAGATTTAAGATGCATCTGTGTGAATTCCTTTCTTCCAGGGCATTATACTTCTTAATGTATACGGGAAATTTGCTGAAAATCACTATATATGGTCACAAATAGGCCATTCCTATTTCTTAAACATGCACAACCTCTCTCTCTCATAATTAGATATACACCTCTGTATCTCTGACACACTGTGCGCCACACAGTATTCCTCCAGCAATTCCAGTTTCCGTATGTGTTGTGCACAGAAAATCACAAACAACAAAGTCACAGGCTTGAAATCTTGAAGACCCCAGCTTTATTCCTTGCACGACACAAATGTGTCTCTAGACATGGATCTAGACAGAGTATTTCAGTCAAACTGCTGCCCTGATAATAGATGCCTGAGCAGAAGGACACACTGATGTTGCTGGAAAACTGAATTTTACTTCCAGACATTGTGATACGGATCCTGTAGAAGTGATCTTGTAGAAAAGAAAAAAAAAAAAAAATCACTACGAAAAGTTATATAAATGTATTACTGACATGGAACAAGACAAACAGAGCACAAGTGCTATCGGCTGCTCTCCAGAAGAGTTGCACCCTGGGTTTCTTCTTCCTTCTCTGTCGGTATTTCAGTTGCTGCTCACAGACTGGAGTGACGCTGACATAACATGGCACGTCCCAGGGTGACAGCGGGTGGGTTACATGAGAGCAGCTGCCATTGCTTCCCTGCTCCCTGAGCACCCAGCAGTTTTTACAGCGCGCAACAGACGAGCAAAACCCATTTCAGGCCGAGCTGGGAAGGCGAGGGGCAAGGAGAGGTCACTCACGGACTGACACAAAGGCCCACACAGCCCCAGCCCGAGCCCCAGCCCAGCCTTCCCGGCCCTGGCACTTTGCGTTCAGGGGGGCAACTCTCACAGGAACCGGGGGGCTGGTGTCACGTGGCCTCACACAGGGACCATCTGCTTCTGACATGACAAACGGGCTCTTCCCCATCAGGCTCTCCTCTCCCTCCTGACCCTTGCCCACAGGTTCACAGACAAACCACAGCCGCCCCACTTGGGCTAAGGATCCTCTCACTAGGAAGTCCACCCGGGAGGAGGCGGCACACGGGCTTGGGCTCCCAGGCTCCCAGGAGCACAGATAATGCAGATTGTAAACTTGACATCTGGTCGTCTTCAGCTCACCTAGGTTTTTGTGCATCTTCATACCTCCTCCCAACTCACTTCACACGCCATTTGTCTGACAGCAGAAGAGCAGGTAATCCTGACACTTAATTTCCACCAGTTCAAAGGGAAACAGCTGGTGTTGAAACCCTTTTTATTCCAGGAGTCCTAGCGTTGCAGCTGAAAAGTGCTTATATGTATAATTTATAATGATGGGTGTCTTGAACATAGAATGATTGCTTGCCACGTTTTTCTAGCCTCGGTATCTCTGGCAAAATACATGTGCAAATCTTACTGCATAAAGTACCAAGTCCCTCAGCATTTCTAGAGGCCACATTCCTCCTCAGGGCTTGGAAGGGAGAATCACTTCCCTATTTCCCTGCCTGCTGGTTTCAGATGAGGTGCGACACTTCACAGCAGTGCTGGGAGTAAAGCTGGATGGCATTATGCAAACCTAAATATTCTGCCTGGCTCCAGAAGGCTGCTGGTCTCCCTAGGCTCTTTTACACACGCTCCATCACTGCTATTGCTTCAGCAGCGGTTTTACCTCCCAACAGAGACTTCCTTAAAAACATGTTCTGACTTTCCTGAACAGTGGATTGTATCTCACAGTTTCATTGATTTGGACAGCAGAAACCTGCAGTTTCCGTTGAAGCTAACAAAGACTGTGTGCTTTCAAAACCAAGCACGTTCAGCGCCTCCATCATAACTCTGAATTAGAGCTATTGCCTAAACAACTACATGCTGCCCACGCTGCCTGTGCCAGCCCTGGCTAGCCCAGCCCTGTTTCACCAATTCATCCAGGCACTTGCATCAGTGCCTCTGACTTGGTGCATTTACACATGAGAAACCAGGCATTTCTGACCAACACCCATGCTCTTTAACTGCACTGGTTATTTTTAAATTAATGACACATTACTAATTAAAGTGACCAAGACAAGTCAGAACTACAGCATGGTTGCAGTCAAAATTACATGTGCTACAGATTTTCCCTGAATTTCTTCACAGCAACACCTATGATTGCTGTTGTCAAATACATGACTGCTTCTTTCTTTACCTGCAGAAAGCTTGGCACAACACGTACAATATTGTACAACATACAGCTCCATCTGACAGTGAGACCAGAATGACCTTCCTGCAGTGCAGGCGGGCTGCATATCTCCAGTAGCACCCACAGCCCCAGCCTGCACTGCTTTAGAGACAGCAAAGATCCGCGCTGATGAGAAACGCTCTCATGCACATGGCATTTCACCTTGTCCACGGATGTGAAACACAGGTTGCTTTGCGAAATTTAATTGTATGGCTTCGTTCCAAGGCAAAACAGACTGTCCAACAAGTTTTGACTTACACTAAAAACCATAAATATTCACCTTCCATATGAACGGATACATGCCAGGATATGTACTGCTGATGAATTTTTTCACATGTTGCTGGGGAGCAATACCTGCACTTGTTCATCTTTTTGTCCATCTCTTCTGGGATTCCTTCTAGCTGGGTACGTTGCATCTCAGGGTTGTATGGAGGGGATTACCTCCAAGCAGCGGGACAGATCACCAGCCACCCCTGTCGCTCCTAAACTGCCTCTGCTGAGCATCTCAGTGCCTCCCACAGTGGTGGCTTGCTCAGGAAGAGGTGGCCTGTGATGGCTCCTCTCCAGTACACATGCCCACAGGACCATTGAGCAAAGGACTATCCCACACTATCTTTCCCCTCTTTGAGAAAGAAAGCACGTACGTATCTATGGCTAATCTCCCTTCTGAAGCAGTACAGCTCAGCTGAGACCTCAGACTGCTTTTCTGCAGCATCTGGGATTCTTACCAACACTGTCTCCATGGACTCTACCCGGACTCAGTTTTGTGCAGAGGAGGTATTTACTGCCGCATGCACAAGAGCAACGGCAAGGGCAGGCAGCGCAGCGATCTCCTGTTACTGAACGTGCTGCTCTGGGACTCCCAAACAGGCAGTCAGTTAGATCCCTGGCAAAGTTCTCCAGCAAAGCCACCCGTGATTTGTATCCACCTCAGCTGTACAAACACGGTGTAAACAGAAGCAGAGCGGCTCTTTACCTCCAGCACTGTATGTCCCTTTCCTTCCCATGTCACCACCACCTGCAAAAGCGCTCACGGAAATGAGCAAACCCCACACGCCAGAAAGAGGCAGGGCTTTCAAAGGGAAGGAGGGTATTCAATGGAAGCTGCAGATGTGCCCTGCCTGGAGAAGGCACCACTGGCAACCCCTCCTCTGTGAGAGCTGGGGAGATGCAGAGGGGGCAGGAAGGCAGGCGTCCGGGAGTAACTAGAAGCCCTGGTTTGCTATTGCTGTAGTATCCCTGGCTGGGGGGACAATAGAGCTCTCCATGAAATAACGATCAACCAAAAAATTTCAGAGGGAGCACAAGCAGCTGGGCGTCAGCAAAGGGCTGTGCTCAGCTTTTCTGTGGCACGTTGTCATAGGCAAGGTGAACATGAAGCACAGGGAGGATCTGCAGTTCTACCTGCCTTGCAGGGGGTTGGCCTGAGCTCCCCCTTTGCAAACCAAGTCACCCTGCGACCACACGGCACAGTCTTTTCTTAATGTATGTCCCAGCAACTGGGGTACTCCATGCAGAGAAATCTGAGAGTTACCCCTTGTTCACAGCTCTAGTCATTAGTGGTTCCAACAACTTCTGATGCTCAGAGTGTCCCCTGTGCCAGTGGTCCTCCCTCCAGGCGCCCCTCCTCCTCTCCATTTGCCCTGGAGTAGACAACTCAACATCACACCCATTCTAGGGAGATTTAAGCCCCAAAGAGCTCAGAACTGGCTGAAGCCAGCACAAAAGCCTATCTTCTCTCTGAGAGTTGCAATGTCCTTACACCCTCCCTGTCCTTCCCGTCTAGATCAGAAACCAAACAGGGGAAGCGGTGCACGCAGATACACAGAGAATACTGAATGGGACACATTGGCTCCTCTTTTAACTCCTTTATTGTCTTGATATGGAGAAATAGTGTGAAATGGGGACAATGGACATCGATCGTGATTTTATATGTCTGCTCAAGGAATGTGGGTATGGTGACTGGTCATGGGTGTGGTGTATGGTCACATAGTCACACAGCTTTGAGGAGACACCTACCCTTCTTCCTCTAACAAAGGGGCTATTTATAAAAAGGAGAAAAGGATGAGAGACATTTCAATGCTATCTAGAGGAAGGGAGTGCCAAGTCTTCTTGCTGGAGAAGATCGGTTGGTCACAAGAACATGAATCACCTACAAACCTGCAAGACCACCACATTCCAGGAAACGGACTGATAAGCTAATTAACATACGAAGCGGGGTTTAGGTAACGAATATGTATAGGCGTTAATTGAATATTCATTTGTTCATTGTATAAATGTGAGATGGTTCGTCACTCCGGGTATGCACGCTTGTGGAGGAGCGATCCCCCGTGCATCTGCCCGCAATAAACATACCTACTTTATAACTTTCGAGTTATAGAGTCTAATTCCGCACGTCAATACCTACTTTATAACTTTCGAGTTATAGAGTCTAATTCATATCAAGGCGGCTGGAGAAAAACAAAGTAATTAAAATTGCGAAATAGGAAATGGAAGGAGTAAGCCCTGTGAAAAATCGCCCTTGGGTTGTATATTAAAACATTGGAGGGATATCGTAGGAAATGGCGGTACCGAAAATAGAATTAAATTGATTAAATATTGTAATCAGTGGTGGCCTTTGTATAAATTGGGGAGTGATGCGAAATATCCTCAGGAGGGAGGAACGTTAGATTATAACTCTCTCCTGCAATTAATGTTGTTTCTGAGAAGAGAGGGAAAATGGGACGAAGTATCATATGCAGACATGTTCTTCGTCCTCCGGGAAAAAACCTGAGTGGCAAAAGGACTGTGGATTAGTACCCCCTTGGGATCCTATGGTACTAGCACTAGAAAGAGTGCGGGATTAACTTCCCCTGATATTTGATTATGGCTCCAGAAAAGGATAGAAAAAAACCTGAGACCTAAACTAGAAAGATGTTCTTGTTGAAATTTTTGTGTTAAAAAGCTCAGGTTGCGGTAAAAAAAGTCTCATGGGTAAAAAAAGTCTCACAGGTAAATAGTCTCACAGGTAAAAAAAGTCTTACAGGTAAAAATTCTCACAAGTAGAAATTCCCATGATAAAAAAAATCTCACGGTTAAGAAAAGTCTCATGGGTAAAAAAGTCTGATGGTTCAAAATTCTCATGTGTAAAAAGCCTCAAGTGTAAATATTCTCACGGGTAAAAAGTCTCACAGGAAAAAAAGTCTGACGAGTAAAAAAAGTCTTACGGGTAATAAGTTTCACAGGTAAAATGTCTCACAAGTAAAAAAAGTCTCATGGGTAAAAAAGGTTTGATGGGTAAAAAAAGCCTCATGGGTGAAAAGACTCAAGGGTAAAAATTGTCACAGTAAAAATGTCTCATGGGTAAAAAAAGTCTCACAGGTAAAAAAAGTCTGACGGGTAAAAAGTCTCACGGGAAAAAAAGCCTGGTGAGTAAAAAAATCTGATGGATAAAAAAGGTCTTATGGGTAATAAGTCTCACGGCTAAAATGTCTCACGAGTAAAAATTTTCATGGTAAAAATGTCTGACGTATAAAAAAAGTCTCACAGGTAAAAAAATTCTCAGAGGTAAAAAGTCCCATAGGTAAAAAATGTCTCATGGGAAAAAAAGCCTGATGAGTAAAAAAAGTCTGACGGGTAAAGAAATCTCATGGGTAAAAACTCTAACGGGTAAAAAAGTCTCACAGGTATAAAATGTCTCATGTGTAAAAAAGTCTGACGGGTAAAGAAATCTCATGGGTAAAAATTCTCACATGTAAAAAAAGTCTCATGGTTAGAAAAGTCTTACTGGTAAAAAAACTCTCAGAGGTGGAAAAATTCTCATGGGTAAAAAGTCACACACGTAAAAAAAGTCTCTCGGGTAAAAAAAGTCTCACGGTAAGAAAAGTCTCAGGGGTCAAAAAAGTTCATGGGACAGTAGTATCACAAGTAAAAAAGTCTCAAGAGTAAAAAGTCTCATGGAGAAAAAGACTCATGGTTAAAAAGTCTCACGGGTAAAAAAAGTCTCAGGGGTAGAAAAATTCTCACGCGTAAGAAGTCTCAGGTAAAAGAAGTCTCAAAGGTAAAAAAAGTCTCAGAGGTAAGTAGTGTCATGGGTAAAATGTCTGATGGGTAAAAAAAATCTCATGGGTAAAAAGTCTCATGGGTAAAAAAATTCTGACGGGTGAAAAAGGTCTCATGGGTAAAAGAAGATACCTTCTTGGCACCTTCCCCGGTGGAGTTGTGCATGGGGTGTGCCTTGGAACAGTTTGTCTATAGCCGAGTACAAATGTTTAGCTCTTCCCAACCTCAGCCCAGATATCAGGTAGAACAACTTTTTTGGTGCCTTTCCTCTGGCTACCGGGGCAGTGTGACAGCTACCAAGAGAACTCTGTTCTGGCACCTTTCGCGGTGGAGTTGTGCGTGGGGTGTGCCTTGGAAAAGTTTGTCTATAGCCAACTATAAATGATTAGCTGTTCCCAACCTCAGCCGAGAAAGAAGGTAGCCCAACTTTTCTAGTGCCTTTCAGCTGGTTAAATGGGTAGTGTGAGAAATACCAAAAAAATTAATTCCTGGCACCTTCCCCGGTGGAGTTGTGCATGGGGTGTGTTTGGAACATTTTGTCACCAGCCGAGTCCAAAATTCAACAGCTCCCCATGTCTAGCCCAGAAAGCAGGTAGAACAACTTTTATGGTGCTTTTCAGCTGCCTACCAAGGTAGTGTAAAAACTACAAAAAGAACTCCATTCTGGCACCTTCTCTAGTGGAGTTGTGCATTAGGCTGTGTTTGGAACTTTTTGCCACCAGCCGAGGCCAAAGGTCAGCGGTTCCCGACCTCAGCCCAGAAAGAAGGTAGTACAGCTTTTGTTGTCCCTTTCAGATGCCTACCAGAGCAATGTAAGAAATACCAAATAATTCCTCTCTGGCACCTTCCCCGGTGGAGTTGTGCATGGGGTGTGTTTGGAACTTTTTGTCGCCAGCCGAGTGCAAAATTCAGCGGTTCCCCACCTCAGCCCAGAAAGCAGGTAGAACAACTTTTGTCGCGCCTTCCAGCTGCCTACCTGAGCAATATAAAAACTACCAAGAGAACTCCTTTCTGGCTCCTTCCCCGTGGAGTTGTGCATGGGCTGTGATTGGAACTTCTTGTCACATGCCGAGTACAAAAGTCAGCGGTTCCCCATCTCTAGCCCAGAAAGCAGGTAGAACAACTTTTGTGGTGCCTTTCAGCTGCGTACCGGATCAATGTAAAAATTACCAAAAGAACTCGTTTCTGGCACTTTCCCCGGTGGAGTTGTGCATGGGGTGTGTTTGGAACTTTTTGTCACATGCCGGGTCCAAAATTCAGCCGTTCCCCACCTCAGCCCAGAAAGCAGGTAGAAAAACATTTGTGGTGCCTTTCAGCTGCCTACCGGAGGAACGTAAAAACGACCAAGAGAACTCCTTTCTGGGTCCTTCCCCGGTGGAGTTGTGCATGGGGTGTGTTTGGAACATTTTGTCACCAGCCGAGTCCAAAAGTCAGCAGTTCCCCATGTCTAGACCAGAAAGCAGGTAGAACAACTTTTATGGTGCCTTTCAGCTGCCTACCAAGGTAGTGTAAAAACTACAAAAAGAACTCCATTCTGGCACCTTCTCGAGTGGAGTTGTGCATTAGACTGTGTTTGGAACTTTTTGCCACCAGCCGAGGCCAAAGGTCAGCGGTTCCCCATCTCAGCCCAGAAAGCAGGTAGTACAGCTTTTGTTGTCCCTTTCAGATGCCTACCAGAGCAATGTAAGAAATACCATATAATTCCTCTCTGGCACCTTCCCCGGTGGAGTTGTGCATGGGGTGTGTTTGGAACTTTTTGTCACCAGCCGAGTCCGAAAGTCAGCGGTTCCCCATCTCTAGCCCAGAAAGCAGGTAGAACAACATTTGTGGTGCCTTCCAGCTGCCTACCTGAGCAATATAAAAACTACCAAGAGAACTCCTTTCTGGCTCCTTCCCCGTGGAGTTGTGCATGGGCTGTGATTGGAACTTCTTGTCACATGCCGAGTACAAAAGTCAGCCGTTCCCCACCTCAGCCCAGAAAGCAGGTAGAACAACTTTTGTGGTGCCTTTCAGCTGCGTACCGGATCAATGTAAAAATTACCAAAAGAACTCGTTTCTGGCACTTTCCCCGGTGGAGTTGTGCATGGGGTGTGTTTGGAACTTTTTGTCACATGCCGGGTCCAAAATTCAGCGGTTCCCCACCTCAGCCCAGAAAGCAGGTAGAAAAACATTTGTGGTGCCTTTCAGCTGCCTACCGGAGGAACGTAAAAACGACCAAGAGAACTCCTTTCTGGGTCCTTCCCCGGTGGAGTTGTGCATGGGGTGTGGTTGGAACATTTTGTCACCAGCCGAGTCCAAAAGTCAGCAGTTCCCCATGTCTAGACCAGAAAGCAGGTAGAACAACTTTTATGGTGCCTTTCAGCTGCCTACCAAGGTAGTGTAAAAACTACCAAAAGAACTCCATTCTGGCACCTTCTCGAGTGGAGTTGTGCATTAGGCTGTGTTTGGAACTTTTTGCCACCAGCCGAGGCCAAAGGTCAGCGGTTCCCCATCTCAGCCCAGAAAGCAGGTAGTACAGCTTTTGTTGTCCCTTTCAGATGCCTACCAGAGCAATGTAAGAAATACCATATAATTCCTCTCTGGCACCTTCCCCGGTGGAGTTGTGCATGGGGTGTGTTTGGAACTTTTTGTCACCAGCCGAGTCCGAAAGTCAGCGGTTCCCCATCTCTAGCCCAGAAAGCAGGTAGAACAACATTTGTCGTGCCTTCCAGCTGCCTACCTGAGCAATATAAAAACTACCAAGAGAACTCCTTTCTGGCTCCTTCCCCGTGGAGTTGTGCATGGGCTGTGATTGGAACTTCTTGTCACATGCCGAGTACAAAAGTCAGCGGTTCCCCATCTCTAGCCCAGAAAGCAGGTAGAACAACTTTTGTGGTGCCTTTCAGCTGCGTACCGGATCAATGTAAAAATTACCAAAAGAACTCGTTTCTGGCACTTTCCCCGGTGGAGTTGTGCATGGGGTGTGTTTGGAACTTTTTGTCACATGCCGGGTCCAAAATTCAGCCGTTCCCCATCTCAGCCCAGAAAGCAGGTAGAACAACTTTTGTGGTGTCTTTCAGATGCCTACCGGAGCAATGTAAAAACTACCAGCAGAACTCCTTTCTGGCACCTTCCCCGGTGGAGTTGTGCATGGGCTGTGTTTGGAACTTTTTGTCACATGCCGAGTCCAAAAGTCAGCAGTTCTCCATTACAGCCCCGAAAGCAGGTAGAAAAACCTTTGTGGTGCCTTTCAGCTGCGTACCGGATCAATGTAAAATTACCAAAAGAACTCGTTTCTGGCACCTTCCCCGGTGGAGTTGTTCATGGGGTGTTTTTGGAAAATTTTGTCACCAGCCGAGTCCGAAAGTCAGCGGTTCCCCATCTCTAGCCCAGAAAGCAGGTAGAACAACATTTGTCGTGCCTTCCAGCTGCCTACCGGAGGAACGTAAAAACGACCAAGAGAACTCCTTTCTGGGTCCTTCCCCGGTGGAGTTGTGCATGGGGTGTGGTTGGAACATTTTGTCACCAGCCGAGTCCAAAAGTCAGCAGTTCCCCATGTCTAGACCAGAAAGCAGGTAGAACAACTTTTATGGTGCCTTTCAGCTGCCTACCAAGGTAGTGTAAAAACTACCAAAAGAACTCCATTCTGGCACCTTCTCGAGTGGAGTTGTGCATTAGGCTGTGTTTGGAACTTTTTGCCACCAGCCGAGGCCAAAGGTCAGCGGTTCCCCATCTCTAGCCCAGAAAGCAGGTAGTACAGCTTTTGTTGTCCCTTTCAGATGCCTACCTGAGCAATATAAAAACTACCAAGAGAACTCCTTTCTGGCTCCTTCCCCGTGGAGTTGTGCATGGGCTGTGATTGGAACTTCTTGTCACATGCCGAGTACAAAAGTCAGCCGTTCCCCATCTCTAGCCCAGAAAGCAGGTAGAACAACTTTTGTGGTGCCTTTCAGCTGCGTACCGGATCAATGTAAAAATTACCAAAAGAACTCGTTTCTGGCACTTTCCCCGGTGGAGTTGTGCATGGGGTGTGTTTGGAACTTTTTGTCACCAGCCGAGTCCGAAAGTCAGCGGTTCCCCACCTCAGCCCAGAAAGCAGGTAGAAAAACATTTGTGGTGCCTTTCAGCTGCCTACCGGAGGAACGTAAAAACTACCAAGAGAACTCCTTTCTGGGTCCTTCCCCGGTGGAGTTGTGCATGGGGTGTGTTTGGAACTTTTTGTCACATGCCGAGTCCAAAAGTCAGCAGTTCTCCATTACAGCCCCGAAAGCAGGTAGAAAAACCTTTGTGGTGCCTTTCAGCTGCGTACCGGATCAATGTAAAATTACCAAAAGAACTCGTTTCTGGCACCTTCCCCGGTGGAGTTGTTCATGGGGTGTTTTTGGGAAAATTTTGTCACCAGCCGAGTCCGAAAGTCAGCGGTTCCCCATCTCTAGCCCAGAAAGCAGGTAGAACAACATTTGTCGTGCCTTTCAGCTGCCTACCTGAGCAATATAAAAACTACCAAGAGAACTCCTTTCTGGCTCCTTCCCCGTGGAGTTGTGCATGGGCTGTGATTGGAACTTCTTGTCACATGCCGAGTACAAAAGTCAGCGGTTCCCCATCTCTAGCCCAGAAAGCAGGTAGAACAACTTTTGTGGTGCCTTTCAGCTGCGTACCGGATCAATGTAAAAATTACCAAAAGAACTCGTTTCTGGCACTTTCCCCGGTGGAGTTGTGCATGGGGTGTGTTTGGAACTTTTTGTCACATGCCGGGTCCAAAATTCAGCCGTTCCCCACCTCAGCCCAGAAAGCAGGTAGAAAAACATTTGTGGTGCCTTTCAGCTGCCTACCGGAGGAACGTAAAAACGACCAAGAGAACTCCTTTCTGGGTCCTTCCCCGGTGGAGTTGTGCATGGGGTGTGTTTGGAACATTTTGTCACCAGCCGAGTCCAAAAGTCAGCAGTTCCCCATGTCTAGACCAGAAAGCAGGTAGAACAACTTTTATGGTGCCTTTCAGCTGCCTACCAAGGTAGTGTAAAAACTACAAAAAGAACTCCATTCTGGCACCTTCTCGAGTGGAGTTGTGCATTAGGCTGTGTTTGGAACTTTTTGCCACCAGCCGAGGCCAAAGGTCAGCGGTTCCCCATCTCAGCCCAGAAAGCAGGTAGTACAGCTTTTGTTGTCCCTTTCAGATGCCTACCAGAGCAATGTAAGAAATACCATATAATTCCTCTCTGGCACCTTCCCCGGTGGAGTTGTGCATGGGGTGTGTTTGGAACTTTTTGTCACCAGCCGAGTCCGAAAGTCAGCGGTTCCCCATCTCTAGCCCAGAAAGCAGGTAGAACAACATTTGTCGTGCCTTCCAGCTGCCTACCTGAGCAATATAAAAACTACCAAGAGAACTCCTTTCTGGCTCCTTCCCCGTGGAGTTGTGCATGGGCTGTGATTGGAACTTCTTGTCACATGCCGAGTACAAAAGTCAGCGGTTCCCCATCTCTAGCCCAGAAAGCAGGTAGAACAACTTTTGTGGTGCCTTTCAGCTGCGTACCGGATCAATGTAAAAATTACCAAAAGAACTCGTTTCTGGCACTTTCCCCGGTGGAGTTGTGCATGGGGTGTGTTTGGAACTTTTTGTCACATGCCGGGTCCAAAATTCAGCCGTTCCCCATCTCAGCCCAGAAAGCAGGTAGAACAACTTTTGTGGTGTCTTTCAGATGCCTACCGGAGCAATGTAAAAACTACCAGCAGAACTCCTTTCTGGCACCTTCCCCGGTGGAGTTGTGCATGGGCTGTGTTTGGAACTTTTTGTCACATGCCGAGTCCAAAAGTCAGCAGTTCTCCATTACAGCCCCGAAAGCAGGTAGAAAAACCTTTGTGGTGCCTTTCAGCTGCGTACCGGATCAATGTAAAATTACCAAAAGAACTCGTTTCTGGCACCTTCCCCGGTGGAGTTGTGCATGGGGTGTGTTTGGAAAATTTTGTCACCAGCCGAGTCCGAAAGTCAGCGGTTCCCCATCTCTAGCCCAGAAAGCAGGTAGAACAACATTTGTCGTGCCTTCCAGCTGCCTACCTGAGCAATATAAAAACTAGCAAGAGAACTCCTTTCTGGCTCCTTCCCCGTGGAGTTGTGCATGGGCTGTGATTGGAACTTCTTGTCACATGCCGAGTACAAAAGTCAGCGGTTCCCCATCTCAGCCCAGAAAGCAGGTAGAACAACTTTTGTGGTGCCTTTCAGCTGCGTACCGGATCAATGTAAAAATTACCAAAAGAACTCGTTTCTGGCACTTTCCCCGGTGGAGTTGTGCATGGGGTGTGTTTGGAACTTTTTGTCACATGCCGGGTCCAAAATTCAGCCGTTCCCCACCTCAGCCCAGAAAGCAGGTAGAAAAACATTTGTGGTGCCTTTCAGCTGCCTACCGGAGGAACGTAAAAACGACCAAGAGAACTCCTTTCTGGGTCCTTCCCCGGTGGAGTTGTGCATGGGGTGTGTTTGGAACATTTTGTCACCAGCCGAGTCCAAAAGTCAGCAGTTCCCCATGTCTAGACCAGAAAGCAGGTAGAACAACTTTTATGGTGCCTTTCAGCTGCCTACCAAGGTAGTGTAAGAACTACAAAAAGAACTCCATTCTGGCACCTTCTCGAGTGGAGTTGTGCATTAGGCTGTGTTTGGAACTTTTTGCCACCAGCCGAGGCCAAAGGTCAGCGGTTCCCCATCTCTAGCCCAGAAAGCAGGTAGAACAACATTTGTCGTGCCTTCCAGCTGCCTACCTGAGCAATATAAAAACTACCAAGAGAACTCCTTTCTGGCTCCTTCCCCGTGGAGTTGTGCATGGGCTGTGATTGGAACTTCTTGTCACATGCCGAGTACAAAAGTCAGCGGTTCCCCATCTCTAGCCCAGAAAGCAGGTAGAACAACTTTTGTGGTGCCTTTCAGCTGCGTACCGGATCAATGTAAAAATTACCAAGAGAACTCCTTTCTGGCTCCTTCCCCGTGGAGTTGTGCATGGGCTGTGATTGGAACTTCTTGTCACATGCCGAGTACAAAAGTCAGCCGTTCCCCACCTCAGCCCAGAAAGCAGGTAGAACAACTTTTGTGGTGCCTTTCAGCTGCGTACCGGATCAATGTAAAAATTACCAAAAGAACTCGTTTCTGGCACTTTCCCCGGTGGAGTTGTGCATGGGGTGTGTTTGGAACTTTTTGTCACATGCCGGGTCCAAAATTCAGCCGTTCCCCACCTCAGCCCAGAAAGCAGGTAGAAAAACATTTGTGGTGCCTTTCAGCTGCCTACCGGAGGAACGTAAAAACGACCAAGAGAACTCCTTTCTGGGTCCTTCCCCGGTGGAGTTGTGCATGGGGTGTGGTTGGAACATTTTGTCACCAGCCGAGTCCAAAAGTCAGCAGTTCCCCATGTCTAGACCAGAAAGCAGGTAGAACAACTTTTATGGTGCCTTTCAGCTGCCTACCAAGGTAGTGTAAAAACTACCAAAAGAACTCCATTCTGGCACCTTCTCGAGTGGAGTTGTGCATTAGGCTGTGTTTGGAACTTTTTGCCACCAGCCGAGGCCAAAGGTCAGCGGTTCCCCATCTCAGCCCAGAAAGCAGGTAGTACAGCTTTTGTTGTCCCTTTCAGATGCCTACCAGAGCAATGTAAGAAATACCAAATAATTCCTCTCTGGCACCTTCCCCGGTGGAGTTGTGCATGGGGTGTGTTTGGAACTTTTTGTCACCAGCCGAGTCCGAAAGTCAGCGGTTCCCCATCTCAGCCCAGAAAGCAGGTAGAACAACATTTGTGGTGCCTTTCAGCTGCCTACCTGAGCAATATAAAAACTGCCAAGAGAACTCCTTTCTGGCTCCTTCCCCGTGGAGTTGTGCATGGGCTGTGATTGGAACTTCTTGTCACATGCCGAGTACAAAAGTCAGCGGTTCCCCATCTCTAGCCCAGAAAGCAGGTAGAACAACTTTTGTGGTGCCTTTCAGCTGCGTACCGGATCAATGTAAAAATTACCAAAAGAACTCGTTTCTGGCACTTTCCCCGGTGGAGTTGTGCATGGGGTGTGTTTGGAACTTTTTGTCACATGCCGGGTCCAAAATTCAGCCGTTCCCCATCTCAGCCCAGAAAGCAGGTAGAACAACTTTTGTGGTGTCTTTCAGATGCCTACCGGAGCAATGTAAAAACTACCAGCAGAACTCCTTTCTGGCACCTTCCCCGGTGGAGTTGTGCATGGGCTGTGTTTGGAACTTTTTGTCACATGCCGAGTCCAAAAGTCAGCAGTTCTCCATTACAGCCCCGAAAGCAGGTAGAAAAACCTTTGTGGTGCCTTTCAGCTGCGTACCGGATCAATGTAAAATTACCAAAAGAACTCGTTTCTGGCACCTTCCCCGGTGGAGTTGTGCATGGGGTGTGTTTGGAAAATTTTGTCACCAGCCGAGTCCGAAAGTCAGCGGTTCCCCATCTCTAGCCCAGAAAGCAGGTAGAACAACATTTGTCGTGCCTTCCAGCTGCCTACCTGAGCAATATAAAAACTAGCAAGAGAACTCCTTTCTGGCTCCTTCCCCGTGGAGTTGTGCATGGGCTGTGATTGGAACTTCTTGTCACATGCCGGGTCCAAAATTCAGCCGTTCCCCACCTCAGCCCAGAAAGCAGGTAGAAAAACATTTGTGGTGCCTTTCAGCTGCCTACCGGAGGAACGTAAAAACTACCAAGAGAACTCCTTTCTGGGTCCTTCCCCGGTGGAGTTGTGCATGGGGTGTGTTTGGAACATTTTGTCACCAGCCGAGTCCAAAAGTCAGCAGTTCCCCATGTCTAGACCAGAAAGCAGGTAGAACAACTTTTATGGTGCCTTTCAGCTGCCTACCAAGGTAGTGTAAAAACTACAAAAAGAACTCCATTCTGGCACCTTCTCGAGTGGAGTTGTGCATTAGGCTGTGTTTGGAACTTTTTGCCACCAGCCGAGGCCAAAGGTCAGCGGTTCCCCATCTCTAGCCCAGAAAGCAGGTAGTACAGCTTTTGTTGTCCCTTTCAGATGCCTACCAGAGCAATGTAAGAAATACCATATAATTCCTCTCTGGCACCTTCCCCGGTGGAGTTGTGCATGGGGTGTGTTTGGAACTTTTTGTCACCAGCCGAGTCCGAAAGTCAGCGGTTCCCCATCTCTAGCCCAGAAAGCAGGTAGAACAACATTTGTCGTGCCTTCCAGCTGCCTACCTGAGCAATATAAAAACTACCAAGAGAACTCCTTTCTGGCTCCTTCCCCGTGGAGTTGTGCATGGGCTGTGATTGGAACTTCTTGTCACATGCCGAGTACAAAAGTCAGCCGTTCCCCACCTCAGCCCAGAAAGCAGGTAGAACAACTTTTGTGGTGCCTTTCAGCTGCGTACCGGATCAATGTAAAAATTACCAAAAGAACTCGTTTCTGGCACTTTCCCCGGTGGAGTTGTGCATGGGGTGTGTTTGGAACTTTTTGTCACATGCCGGGTCCAAAATTCAGCCGTTCCCCACCTCAGCCCAGAAAGCAGGTAGAAAAACATTTGTGGTGCCTTTCAGCTGCCTACCGGAGGAACGTAAAAACGACCAAGAGAACTCCTTTCTGGGTCCTTCCCCGGTGGAGTTGTGCATGGGGTGTGGTTGGAACATTTTGTCACCAGCCGAGTCCAAAAGTCAGCAGTTCCCCATGTCTAGACCAGAAAGCAGGTAGAACAACTTTTATGGTGCCTTTCAGCTGCCTACCAAGGTAGTGTAAAAACTACCAAAAGAACTCCATTCTGGCACCTTCTCGAGTGGAGTTGTGCATTAGGCTGTGTTTGGAACTTTTTGCCACCAGCCGAGGCCAAAGGTCAGCGGTTCCCCATCTCAGCCCAGAAAGCAGGTAGTACAGCTTTTGTTGTCCCTTTCAGATGCCTACCAGAGCAATGTAAGAAATACCAAATAATTCCTCTCTGGCACCTTCCCCGGTGGAGTTGTGCATGGGGTGTGTTTGGAACTTTTTGTCACCAGCCGAGTCCGAAAGTCAGCGGTTCCCCATCTCTAGCCCAGAAAGCAGGTAGAACAACATTTGTCGTGCCTTCCAGCTGCCTACCTGAGCAATATAAAAACTACCAAGAGAACTCCTTTCTGGCTCCTTCCCCGTGGAGTTGTGCATGGGCTGTGATTGGAACTTCTTGTCACATGCCGAGTACAAAAGTCAGCGGTTCCCCATCTCTAGCCCAGAAAGCAGGTAGAACAACTTTTGTGGTGCCTTTCAGCTGCGTACCGGATCAATGTAAAAATTACCAAAAGAACTCGTTTCTGGCACTTTCCCCGGTGGAGTTGTGCATGGGGTGTGTTTGGAACTTTTTGTCACATGCCGGGTCCAAAATTCAGCCGTTCCCCACCTCAGCCCAGAAAGCAGGTAGAAAAACATTTGTGGTGCCTTTCAGCTGCCTACCGGAGGAACGTAAAAACGACCCAGAGAACTCCTTTCTGGGTCCTTCCCCGGTGGAGTTGTGCATGGGGTGTGTTTGGAACATTTTGTCACCAGCCGAGTCCAAAAGTCAGCAGTTCCCCATGTCTAGACCAGAAAGCAGGTAGAACAACTTTTATGGTGCCTTTCAGCTGCCTACCAAGGTAGTGTAAAAACTACCAAAAGAACTCCATTCTGGCACCTTCTCGAGTGGAGTTGTGCATTAGGCTGTGTTTGGAACTTTTTGCCACCAGCCGAGGCCAAAGGTCAGCGGTTCCCCATCTCTAGCCCAGAAAGCAGGTAGTACAGCTTTTGTTGTCCCTTTCAGATGCCTACCAGAGCAATGTAAGAAATACCATATAATTCCTCTCTGGCACCTTCCCCGGTGGAGTTGTGCATGGGGTGTGTTTGGAACTTTTTGTCACCAGCCGAGTCCGAAAGTCAGTGGTTCCCCATCTCTAGCCCAGAAAGCAGGTAGAACAACATTTGTCGTGCCTTCCAGCTGCCTACCTGAGCAATATAAAAACTACCAAGAGAACTCCTTTCTGGCTCCTTCCCCGTGGAGTTGTGCATGGGCTGTGATTGGAACTTCTTGTCACATGCCGAGTACAAAAGTCAGCCGTTCCCCACCTCAGCCCAGAAAGCAGGTAGAACAACTTTTGTGGTGCCTTTCAGCTGCGTACCGGATCAATGTAAAAATTACCAAAAGAACTCGTTTCTGGCACTTTCCCCGGTGGAGTTGTGCATGGGGTGTGTTTGGAACTTTTTGTCACATGCCGGGTCCAAAATTCAGCCGTTCCCCACCTCAGCCCAGAAAGCAGGTAGAAAAACATTTGTGGTGCCTTTCAGCTGCCTACCGGAGGAACGTAAAAACGACCAAGAGAACTCCTTTCTGGGTCCTTCCCCGGTGGAGTTGTGCATGGGGTGTGTTTGGAACATTTTGTCACCAGCCGAGTCCAAAAGTCAGCAGTTCCCCATGTCTAGACCAGAAAGCAGGTAGAACAACTTTTATGGTGCCTTTCAGCTGCCTACCAAGGTAGTGTAAAAACTACAAAAAGAACTCCATTCTGGCACCTTCTCGAGTGGAGTTGTGCATTAGGCTGTGTTTGGAACTTTTTGCCACCAGCCGAGGCCAAAGGTCAGCGGTTCCCCATCTCAGCCCAGAAAGCAGGTAGTACAGCTTTTGTTGTCCCTTTCAGATGCCTACCAGAGCAATGTAAGAAATACCAAATAATTCCTCTCTGGCACCTTCCCCGGTGGAGTTGTGCATGGGGTGTGTTTGGAACTTTTTGTCACCAGCCGAGTCCGAAAGTCAGCGGTTCCCCATCTCTAGCCCAGAAAGCAGGTAGAACAACATTTGTCGTGCCTTCCAGCTGCCTACCTGAGCAATATAAAAACTACCAAGAGAACTCCTTTCTGGCTCCTTCCCCGTGGAGTTGTGCATGGGCTGTGATTGGAACTTCTTGTCACATGCCGAGTACAAAAGTCAGCCGTTCCCCATCTCTAGCCCAGAAAGCAGGTAGAACAACTTTTGCGGTGCCTTTCAGCTGCGTACCGGATCAATGTAAAAATTACCAAAAGAACTCGTTTCTGGCACTTTCCCCAGTTGAGTTGTGCATGGGGTGTGTTTGGAACTTTTTGTCACATGCCGGGTCCAAAATTCAGCCGTTTTCCATCTCAGCCCAGAAAGCAGGTAGAACAACTTTTGTGGTGTCTTTCAGATGCCTACCGGAGCAATGTAAAAACTACCAGCAGAACTCCTTTCTGGCACCTTCCCCGGTGGAGTTGTGCATGGGCTGTGATTGGAACTTCTTGTCACATGCCGAGTACAAAAGTCAGCGGTTCCCCATCTCTAGCCCAGAAAGCAGGTAGAACAACTTTTGTGGTGCCTTTCAGCTGCGTACCGGATCAATGTAAAAATTACCAAAAGAACTCGTTTCTGGCACTTTCCCCGGTGGAGTTGTGCATGGGGTGTGTTTGGAACTTTTTGTCACATGCCGGGTCCAAAATTCAGCCGTTCCCCACCTCAGCCCAGAAAGCAGGTAGAAAAACATTTGTGGTGCCTTTCAGCTGCCTACCGGAGGAACGTAAAAACGACCCAGAGAACTCCTTTCTGGGTCCTTCCCCGGTGGAGTTGTGCATGGGGTGTGTTTGGAACATTTTGTCACCAGCCGAGTCCAAAAGTCAGCAGTTCCCCATGTCTAGACCAGAAAGCAGGTAGAACAACTTTTATGGTGCCTTTCAGCTGCCTACCAAGGTAGTGTAAAAACTACCAAAAGAACTCCATTCTGGCACCTTCTCGAGTGGAGTTGTGCATTAGGCTGTGTTTGGAACTTTTTGCCACCAGCCGAGGCCAAAGGTCAGCGGTTCCCCATCTCTAGCCCAGAAAGCAGGTAGTACAGCTTTTGTTGTCCCTTTCAGATGCCTACCAGAGCAATGTAAGAAATACCATATAATTCCTCTCTGGCACCTTCCCCGGTGGAGTTGTGCATGGGGTGTGTTTGGAACTTTTTGTCACCAGCCGAGTCCGAAAGTCAGTGGTTCCCCATCTCTAGCCCAGAAAGCAGGTAGAACAACATTTGTCGTGCCTTCCAGCTGCCTACCTGAGCAATATAAAAACTACCAAGAGAACTCCTTTCTGGCTCCTTCCCCGTGGAGTTGTGCATGGGCTGTGATTGGAACTTCTTGTCACATGCCGAGTACAAAAGTCAGCCGTTCCCCACCTCAGCCCAGAAAGCAGGTAGAACAACTTTTGTGGTGCCTTTCAGCTGCGTACCGGATCAATGTAAAAATTACCAAAAGAACTCGTTTCTGGCACTTTCCCCGGTGGAGTTGTGCATGGGGTGTGTTTGGAACTTTTTGTCACATGCCGGGTCCAAAATTCAGCCGTTCCCCACCTCAGCCCAGAAAGCAGGTAGAAAAACATTTGTGGTGCCTTTCAGCTGCCTACCGGAGGAACGTAAAAACGACCAAGAGAACTCCTTTCTGGGTCCTTCCCCGGTGGAGTTGTGCATGGGGTGTGTTTGGAACATTTTGTCACCAGCCGAGTCCAAAAGTCAGCAGTTCCCCATGTCTAGACCAGAAAGCAGGTAGAACAACTTTTATGGTGCCTTTCAGCTGCCTACCAAGGTA
This sequence comes from Falco biarmicus, assembly GCF_023638135.1. Lineage (NCBI taxonomy): Eukaryota > Metazoa > Chordata > Aves > Falconiformes > Falconidae > Falco > Falco biarmicus. The sequence continues at coordinate 91,365,844 of NC_079293.1, forward strand.
GTGTAAAAACTACAAAAAGAACTCCATTCTGGCACCTTCTCGAGTGGAGTTGTGCATTAGGCTGTGTTTGGAACTTTTTGCCACCAGCCGAGGCCAAAGGTCAGCGGTTCCCCATCTCAGCCCAGAAAGCAGGTAGTACAGCTTTTGTTGTCCCTTTCAGATGCCTACCAGAGCAATGTAAGAAATACCAAATAATTCCTCTCTGGCACCTTCCCCGGTGGAGTTGTGCATGGGGTGTGTTTGGAACTTTTTGTCACCAGCCGAGTCCGAAAGTCAGCGGTTCCCCATCTCTAGCCCAGAAAGCAGGTAGAACAACATTTGTCGTGCCTTCCAGCTGCCTACCTGAGCAATATAAAAACTACCAAGAGAACTCCTTTCTGGCTCCTTCCCCGTGGAGTTGTGCATGGGCTGTGATTGGAACTTCTTGTCACATGCCGAGTACAAAAGTCAGCCGTTCCCCATCTCTAGCCCAGAAAGCAGGTAGAACAACTTTTGTGGTGCCTTTCAGCTGCGTACCGGATCAATGTAAAAATTACCAAAAGAACTCGTTTCTGGCACTTTCCCCAGTTGAGTTGTGCATGGGGTGTGTTTGGAACTTTTTGTCACATGCCGGGTCCAAAATTCAGCCGTTTTCCATCTCAGCCCAGAAAGCAGGTAGAACAACTTTTGTGGTGTCTTTCAGATGCCTACCGGAGCAATGTAAAAACTACCAGCAGAACTCCTTTCTGGCACCTTCCCCGGTGGAGTTGTGCATGGGCTGTGTTTGGAACTTTTTGTCACATGCCGAGTCCAAAAGTCAGCAGTTCTCCATTACAGCCCCGAAAGCAGGTAGAAAAACCTTTGTGGTGCCTTTCAGCTGCGTACCGGATCAATGTAAAATTACCAAAAGAACTCGTTTCTGGCACCTTCCCCGGTGGAGTTGTTCATGGGGTGTTTTTGGAAAATTTTGTCACCAGCCGAGTCCGAAAGTCAGCGGTTCCCCATCTCTAGCCCAGAAAGCAGGTAGAACAACATTTGTCGTGCCTTCCAGCTGCCTACCTGAGCAATATAAAAACTACCAAGAGAACTCCTTTCTGGCTCCTTCCCCGTGGAGTTGTGCATGGGCTGTGATTGGAACTTCTTGTCACATGCCGAGTACAAAAGTCAGCCGTTCCCCACCTCAGCCCAGAAAGCAGGTAGAACAACTTTTGTGGTGCCTTTCAGCTGCGTACCGGATCAATGTAAAAATTACCAAAAGAACTCGTTTCTGGCACTTTCCCCGGTGGAGTTGTGCATGGGGTGTGTTTGGAACTTTTTGTCACATGCCGGGTCCAAAATTCAGCCGTTCCCCACCTCAGCCCAGAAAGCAGGTAGAAAAACATTTGTGGTGCCTTTCAGCTGCCTACCGGAGGAACGTAAAAACGACCAAGAGAACTCCTTTCTGGGTCCTTCCCCGGTGGAGTTGTGCATGGGGTGTGGTTGGAACATTTTGTCACCAGCCGAGTCCAAAAGTCAGCAGTTCCCCATGTCTAGACCAGAAAGCAGGTAGAACAACTTTTATGGTGCCTTTCAGCTGCCTACCAAGGTAGTGTAAAAACTACAAAAAGAACTCCATTCTGGCACCTTCTCGAGTGGAGTTGTGCATTAGGCTGTGTTTGGAACTTTTTGCCACCAGCCGAGGCCAAAGGTCAGCGGTTCCCCATCTCAGCCCAGAAAGCAGGTAGTACAGCTTTTGTTGTCCCTTTCAGATGCCTACCAGAGCAATGTAAGAAATACCAAATAATTCCTCTCTGGCACCTTCCCCGGTGGAGTTGTGCATGGGGTGTGTTTGGAACTTTTTGTCACCAGCCGAGTCCGAAAGTCAGCGGTTCCCCATCTCTAGCCCAGAAAGCAGGTAGAACAACATTTGTCGTGCCTTCCAGCTGCCTACCTGAGCAATATAAAAACTACCAAGAGAACTCCTTTCTGGCTCCTTCCCCGTGGAGTTGTGCATGGGCTGTGATTGGAACTTCTTGTCACATGCCGAGTACAAAAGTCAGCCGTTCCCCATCTCTAGCCCAGAAAGCAGGTAGAACAACTTTTGTGGTGCCTTTCAGCTGCGTACCGGATCAATGTAAAAATTACCAAAAGAACTCGTTTCTGGCACTTTCCCCGGTGGAGTTGTGCATGGGGTGTGTTTGGAACTTTTTGTCACATGCCGGGTCCAAAATTCAGCCGTTTTCCATCTCAGCCCAGAAAGCAGGTAGAACAACTTTTGTGGTGTCTTTCAGATGCCTACCAAGGTAGTGTAAAAACTACAAAAAGAACTCCTTTCTGGCACCTTCCCCGGTGGAGTTGTGCATGGGCTGTGTTTGGAACTTTTTGTCACATGCCGAGTCCAAAAGTCAGCAGTTCTCCATTACAGCCCCGAAAGCAGGTAGAAAAACCTTTGTGGTGCCTTTCAGCTGCGTACCGGATCAATGTAAAATTACCAAAAGAACTCGTTTCTGGCACCTTCCCCGGTGGAGTTGTTCATGGGGTGTTTTTGGAAAATTTTGTCACCAGCCGAGTCCGAAAGTCAGCGGTTCCCCATCTCTAGCCCAGAAAGCAGGTAGAACAACATTTGTCGTGCCTTCCAGCTGCCTACCTGAGCAATATAAAAACTACCAAGAGAACTCCTTTCTGGCTCCTTCCCCGTGGAGTTGTGCATGGGCTGTGATTGGAACTTCTTGTCACATGCCGAGTACAAAAGTCAGCCGTTCCCCACCTCAGCCCAGAAAGCAGGTAGAACAACTTTTGTGGTGCCTTTCAGCTGCGTACCGGATCAATGTAAAAATTACCAAAAGAACTCGTTTCTGGCACTTTCCCCGGTGGAGTTGTGCACGGGGTGTGTTTGGAACTTTTTGTCACATGCCGGGTCCAAAATTCAGCCGTTCCCCACCTCAGCCCAGAAAGCAGGTAGAAAAACATTTGTGGTGCCTTTCAGCTGCCTACCGGAGGAACGTAAAAACGACCAAGAGAACTCCTTTCTGGGTCCTTCCCCGGTGGAGTTGTGCATGGGGTGTGTTTGGAACATTTTGTCACCAGCCGAGTCCAAAAGTCAGCAGTTCCCCATGTCTAGACCAGAAAGCAGGTAGAACAACTTTTATGGTGCCTTTCAGCTGCCTACCAAGGTAGTGTAAAAACTACAAAAAGAACTCCATTCTGGCACCTTCTCGAGTGGAGTTGTGCATTAGGCTGTGTTTGGAACTTTTTGCCACCAGCCGAGGCCAAAGGTCAGCGGTTCCCCATCTCAGCCCAGAAAGCAGGTAGTACAGCTTTTGTTGTCCCTTTCAGATGCCTACCAGAGCAATGTAAGAAATACCAAATAATTCCTCTCTGGCACCTTCCCCGGTGGAGTTGTGCATGGGGTGTGTTTGGAACTTTTTGTCACCAGCCGAGTCCGAAAGTCAGCGGTTCCCCATCTCTAGCCCAGAAAGCAGGTAGAACAACATTTGTCGTGCCTTCCAGCTGCCTACCTGAGCAATATAAAAACTACCAAGAGAACTCCTTTCTGGCTCCTTCCCCGTGGAGTTGTGCATGGGCTGTGATTGGAACTTCTTGTCACATGCCGAGTACAAAAGTCAGCCGTTCCCCACCTCAGCCCAGAAAGCAGGTAGAACAACTTTTGTGGTGCCTTTCAGCTGCGTACCGGATCAATGTAAAAATTACCAAAAGAACTCGTTTCTGGCACTTTCCCCGGTGGAGTTGTGCATGGGGTGTGTTTGGAACTTTTTGTCACATGCCGGGTCCAAAATTCAGCCGTTCCCCACCTCAGCCCAGAAAGCAGGTAGAAAAACATTTGTGGTGCCTTTCAGCTGCCTACCGGAGGAACGTAAAAACGACCAAGAGAACTCCTTTCTGGGTCCTTCCCCGGTGGAGTTGTGCATGGGGTGTGTTTGGAACATTTTGTCACCAGCCGAGTCCAAAAGTCAGCAGTTCCCCATGTCTAGACCAGAAAGCAGGTAGAACAACTTTTATGGTGCCTTTCAGCTGCCTACCAAGGTAGTGTAAAAACTACCAAAAGAACTCCATTCTGGCACCTTCTCGAGTGGAGTTGTGCATTAGGCTGTGTTTGGAACTTTTTGCCACCAGCCGAGGCCAAAGGTCAGCGGTTCCCCATCTCAGCCCAGAAAGCAGGTAGTACAGCTTTTGTTGTCCCTTTCAGATGCCTACCAGAGCAATGTAAGAAATACCATATAATTCCTCTCTGGCACCTTCCCCGGTGGAGTTGTGCATGGGGTGTGTTTGGAACTTTTTGTCACCAGCCGAGTCCGAAAGTCAGTGGTTCCCCATCTCTAGCCCAGAAAGCAGGTAGAACAACATTTGTCGTGCCTTCCAGCTGCCTACCTGAGCAATATAAAAACTACCAAGAGAACTCCTTTCTGGCTCCTTCCCCGTGGAGTTGTGCATGGGCTGTGATTGGAACTTCTTGTCACATGCCGAGTACAAAAGTCAGCCGTTCCCCACCTCAGCCCAGAAAGCAGGTAGAACAACTTTTGTGGTGCCTTTCAGCTGCGTACCGGATCAATGTAAAAATTACCAAAAGAACTCGTTTCTGGCACTTTCCCCGGTGGAGTTGTGCATGGGGTGTGTTTGGAACTTTTTGTCACATGCCGGGTCCAAAATTCAGCCGTTCCCCACCTCAGCCCAGAAAGCAGGTAGAAAAACATTTGTGGTGCCTTTCAGCTGCCTACCGGAGGAACGTAAAAACGACCAAGAGAACTCCTTTCTGGGTCCTTCCCCGGTGGAGTTGTGCATGGGGTGTGTTTGGAACATTTTGTCACCAGCCGAGTCCAAAAGTCAGCAGTTCCCCATGTCTAGACCAGAAAGCAGGTAGAACAACTTTTATGGTGCCTTTCAGCTGCCTACCAAGGTAGTGTAAAAACTACAAAAAGAACTCCATTCTGGCACCTTCTCGAGTGGAGTTGTGCATTAGGCTGTGTTTGGAACTTTTTGCCACCAGCCGAGGCCAAAGGTCAGCGGTTCCCCATCTCAGCCCAGAAAGCAGGTAGTACAGCTTTTGTTGTCCCTTTCAGATGCCTACCAGAGCAATGTAAGAAATACCAAATAATTCCTCTCTGGCACCTTCCCCGGTGGAGTTGTGCATGGGGTGTGTTTGGAACTTTTTGTCACCAGCCGAGTCCGAAAGTCAGCGGTTCCCCATCTCTAGCCCAGAAAGCAGGTAGAACAACATTTGTCGTGCCTTCCAGCTGCCTACCTGAGCAATATAAAAACTACCAAGAGAACTCCTTTCTGGCTCCTTCCCCGTGGAGTTGTGCATGGGCTGTGATTGGAACTTCTTGTCACATGCCGAGTACAAAAGTCAGCCGTTCCCCATCTCTAGCCCAGAAAGCAGGTAGAACAACTTTTGTGGTGCCTTTCAGCTGCGTACCGGATCAATGTAAAAATTACCAAAAGAACTCGTTTCTGGCACTTTCCCCAGTTGAGTTGTGCATGGGGTGTGTTTGGAACTTTTTGTCACATGCCGGGTCCAAAATTCAGCCGTTTTCCATCTCAGCCCAGAAAGCAGGTAGAACAACTTTTGTGGTGTCTTTCAGATGCCTACCGGAGCAATGTAAAAACTACCAGCAGAACTCCTTTCTGGCACCTTCCCCGGTGGAGTTGTGCATGGGCTGTGTTTGGAACTTTTTGTCACATGCCGAGTCCAAAAGTCAGCAGTTCTCCATTACAGCCCCGAAAGCAGGTAGAAAAACCTTTGTGGTGCCTTTCAGCTGCGTACCGGATCAATGTAAAATTACCAAAAGAACTCGTTTCTGGCACCTTCCCCGGTGGAGTTGTTCATGGGGTGTTTTTGGAAAATTTTGTCACCAGCCGAGTCCGAAAGTCAGCGGTTCCCCATCTCTAGCCCAGAAAGCAGGTAGAACAACATTTGTCGTGCCTTCCAGCTGCCTACCTGAGCAATATAAAAACTACCAAGAGAACTCCTTTCTGGCTCCTTCCCCGTGGAGTTGTGCATGGGCTGTGATTGGAACTTCTTGTCACATGCCGAGTACAAAAGTCAGCCGTTCCCCACCTCAGCCCAGAAAGCAGGTAGAACAACTTTTGTGGTGCCTTTCAGCTGCGTACCGGATCAATGTAAAAATTACCAAAAGAACTCGTTTCTGGCACTTTCCCCGGTGGAGTTGTGCATGGGGTGTGTTTGGAACTTTTTGTCACATGCCGGGTCCAAAATTCAGCCGTTCCCCACCTCAGCCCAGAAAGCAGGTAGAAAAACATTTGTGGTGCCTTTCAGCTGCCTACCGGAGGAACGTAAAAACGACCAAGAGAACTCCTTTCTGGGTCCTTCCCCGGTGGAGTTGTGCATGGGGTGTGGTTGGAACATTTTGTCACCAGCCGAGTCCAAAAGTCAGCAGTTCCCCATGTCTAGACCAGAAAGCAGGTAGAACAACTTTTATGGTGCCTTTCAGCTGCCTACCAAGGTAGTGTAAAAACTACAAAAAGAACTCCATTCTGGCACCTTCTCGAGTGGAGTTGTGCATTAGGCTGTGTTTGGAACTTTTTGCCACCAGCCGAGGCCAAAGGTCAGCGGTTCCCCATCTCAGCCCAGAAAGCAGGTAGTACAGCTTTTGTTGTCCCTTTCAGATGCCTACCAGAGCAATGTAAGAAATACCAAATAATTCCTCTCTGGCACCTTCCCCGGTGGAGTTGTGCATGGGGTGTGTTTGGAACTTTTTGTCACCAGCCGAGTCCGAAAGTCAGCGGTTCCCCATCTCTAGCCCAGAAAGCAGGTAGAACAACATTTGTCGTGCCTTCCAGCTGCCTACCTGAGCAATATAAAAACTACCAAGAGAACTCCTTTCTGGCTCCTTCCCCGTGGAGTTGTGCATGGGCTGTGATTGGAACTTCTTGTCACATGCCGAGTACAAAAGTCAGCCGTTCCCCATCTCTAGCCCAGAAAGCAGGTAGAACAACTTTTGTGGTGCCTTTCAGCTGCGTACCGGATCAATGTAAAAATTACCAAAAGAACTCGTTTCTGGCACTTTCCCCGGTGGAGTTGTGCATGGGGTGTGTTTGGAACTTTTTGTCACATGCCGGGTCCAAAATTCAGCCGTTTTCCATCTCAGCCCAGAAAGCAGGTAGAACAACTTTTGTGGTGTCTTTCAGATGCCTACCAAGGTAGTGTAAAAACTACAAAAAGAACTCCTTTCTGGCACCTTCCCCGGTGGAGTTGTGCATGGGCTGTGTTTGGAACTTTTTGTCACATGCCGAGTCCAAAAGTCAGCAGTTCTCCATTACAGCCCCGAAAGCAGGTAGAAAAACCTTTGTGGTGCCTTTCAGCTGCGTACCGGATCAATGTAAAATTACCAAAAGAACTCGTTTCTGGCACCTTCCCCGGTGGAGTTGTTCATGGGGTGTTTTTGGAAAATTTTGTCACCAGCCGAGTCCGAAAGTCAGCGGTTCCCCATCTCTAGCCCAGAAAGCAGGTAGAACAACATTTGTCGTGCCTTCCAGCTGCCTACCTGAGCAATATAAAAACTACCAAGAGAACTCCTTTCTGGCTCCTTCCCCGTGGAGTTGTGCATGGGCTGTGATTGGAACTTCTTGTCACATGCCGAGTACAAAAGTCAGCCGTTCCCCACCTCAGCCCAGAAAGCAGGTAGAACAACTTTTGTGGTGCCTTTCAGCTGCGTACCGGATCAATGTAAAAATTACCAAAAGAACTCGTTTCTGGCACTTTCCCCGGTGGAGTTGTGCACGGGGTGTGTTTGGAACTTTTTGTCACATGCCGGGTCCAAAATTCAGCCGTTCCCCACCTCAGCCCAGAAAGCAGGTAGAAAAACATTTGTGGTGCCTTTCAGCTGCCTACCGGAGGAACGTAAAAACGACCAAGAGAACTCCTTTCTGGGTCCTTCCCCGGTGGAGTTGTGCATGGGGTGTGTTTGGAACATTTTGTCACCAGCCGAGTCCAAAAGTCAGCAGTTCCCCATGTCTAGACCAGAAAGCAGGTAGAACAACTTTTATGGTGCCTTTCAGCTGCCTACCAAGGTAGTGTAAAAACTACAAAAAGAACTCCATTCTGGCACCTTCTCGAGTGGAGTTGTGCATTAGGCTGTGTTTGGAACTTTTTGCCACCAGCCGAGGCCAAAGGTCAGCGGTTCCCCATCTCAGCCCAGAAAGCAGGTAGTACAGCTTTTGTTGTCCCTTTCAGATGCCTACCAGAGCAATGTAAGAAATACCAAATAATTCCTCTCTGGCACCTTCCCCGGTGGAGTTGTGCATGGGGTGTGTTTGGAACTTTTTGTCACCAGCCGAGTCCGAAAGTCAGCGGTTCCCCATCTCTAGCCCAGAAAGCAGGTAGAACAACATTTGTCGTGCCTTCCAGCTGCCTACCTGAGCAATATAAAAACTACCAAGAGAACTCCTTTCTGGCTCCTTCCCCGTGGAGTTGTGCATGGGCTGTGATTGGAACTTCTTGTCACATGCCGAGTACAAAAGTCAGCCGTTCCCCACCTCAGCCCAGAAAGCAGGTAGAACAACTTTTGTGGTGCCTTTCAGCTGCGTACCGGATCAATGTAAAAATTACCAAAAGAACTCGTTTCTGGCACTTTCCCCGGTGGAGTTGTGCATGGGGTGTGTTTGGAACTTTTTGTCACATGCCGGGTCCAAAATTCAGCCGTTCCCCACCTCAGCCCAGAAAGCAGGTAGAAAAACATTTGTGGTGCCTTTCAGCTGCCTACCGGAGGAACGTAAAAACGACCAAGAGAACTCCTTTCTGGGTCCTTCCCCGGTGGAGTTGTGCATGGGGTGTGTTTGGAACATTTTGTCACCAGCCGAGTCCAAAAGTCAGCAGTTCCCCATGTCTAGACCAGAAAGCAGGTAGAACAACTTTTATGGTGCCTTTCAGCTGCCTACCAAGGTAGTGTAAAAACTACCAAAAGAACTCCATTCTGGCACCTTCTCGAGTGGAGTTGTGCATTAGGCTGTGTTTGGAACTTTTTGCCACCAGCCGAGGCCAAAGGTCAGCGGTTCCCCATCTCAGCCCAGAAAGCAGGTAGTACAGCTTTTGTTGTCCCTTTCAGATGCCTACCAGAGCAATGTAAGAAATACCAAATAATTCCTCTCTGGCACCTTCCCCGGTGGAGTTGTGCATGGGGTGTGTTTGGAACTTTTTGTCACCAGCCGAGTCCGAAAGTCAGCGGTTCCCCATCTCTAGCCCAGAAAGCAGGTAGAACAACATTTGTCGTGCCTTCCAGCTGCCTACCTGAGCAATATAAAAACTACCAAGAGAACTCCTGCCTGGCACCTTCCCCGTGGAGTTGTGCATGGGCTGTGATTGGAACTTCTTCTCACATGCCGAGGACAAAAGTCAGCCGTTCCCCACCTCAGCCCAGAAAGCAGGTAGAACAACTTTTGTGGTGCCTTTCAGCTGCGTACCGGATCAATGTAAAAATTACCAAAAGAACTCGTTTCTGGCACTTTCCCCGGTGGAGTTGTGCATGGGGTGTGTTTGGAACTTTTTGTCACATGCCGGGTCCAAAATTCAGCCGTTCCCCACCTCAGCCCAGAAAGCAGGTAGAAAAACATTTGTGGTGCCTTTCAGCTGCCTACCGGAGGAACGTAAAAACTACCAAGAGAACTCCTTTCTGGGTCCTTCCCCGGTGGAGTTGTGCATGGGGTGTGTTTGGAACTTTTTGTCACCAGCCGAGTCCAAAAGTCAGCAGTTCCCCATGTCTAGACCAGAAAGCAGGTAGAACAACTTTTATGGTGCCTTTCAGCTGCCTACCAAGGTAGTGTAAAAACTACCAAAAGAACTCCATTCTGGCACCTTCTCGAGTGGAGTTGTGCATTAGGCTGTGTTTGGAACTTTTTGCCACCAGCCGAGGCCAAAGGTCAGCGGTTCCCCATCTCAGCCCAGAAAGCAGGTAGTACAGCTTTTGTTGTCCCTTTCAGATGCCTACCAGAGCAATGTAAGAAATACCATATAATTCCTCTCTGGCACCTTCCCCGGTGGAGTTGTGCATGGGGTGTGTTTGGAACTTTTTGTCACATGCCGGGTCCAAAATTCAGCCGTTCCCCACCTCAGCCCAGAAAGCAGGTAGAAAAACATTTGTGGTGCCTTTCAGCTGCCTACCGGAGGAACGTAAAAACGACCAAGAGAACTCCTTTCTGGGTCCTTCCCCGGTGGAGTTGTGCATGGGGTGTGTTTGGAACATTTTGTCACCAGCCGAGTCCAAAAGTCAGCAGTTCCCCATGTCTAGACCAGAAAGCAGGTAGAACAACTTTTGTGGTGCCTTTCAGCTGCGTACCGGATCAATGTAAAAATTACCAAAAGAACTCGTTTCTGGCACTTTCCCCGGTGGAGTTGTGCATGGGGTGTGTTTGGAACTTTTTGTCACATGCCGGGTCCAGAATTCAGCCGTTCCCCACCTCAGCCCAGAAAGCAGGTAGAAAAACATTTGTGGTGCCTTTCAGCTGCCTACCGGAGGAACGTAAAAACTACCAAGAGAACTCCTTTCTGGGTCCTTCCCCGGTGGAGTTGTGCATGGGGTGTGTTTGGAACTTTTTGTCACCAGCCGAGTCCAAAAGTCAGCAGTTCCCCATGTCTAGACCAGAAAGCAGGTAGAACAACTTTTATGGTGCCTTTCAGCTGCCTACCAAGGTAGTGTAAAAACTACCAAAAGAACTCCATTCTGGCACCTTCTCGAGTGGAGTTGTGCATTAGGCTGTGTTTGGAACTTTTTGCCACCAGCCGAGGCCAAAGGTCAGCGGTTCCCCATCTCTAGCCCAGAAAGCAGGTAGTACAGCTTTTGTTGTCCCTTTCAGATGCCTACCAGAGCAATGTAAGAAATACCATATAATTCCTCTCTGGCACCTTCCCCGGTGGAGTTGTGCATGGGGTGTGTTTGGAACTTTTTGTCACATGCCGGGTCCAAAATTCAGCCGTTCCCCATCTCAGCCCAGAAAGCAGGTAGATCAAATTTTGTGGTGCCTTTCTGCTGCCTACCGGGGTACTGTAAAAACTACCAGCAGAACTCCTTTCTGGCACCTTCCCCGGTGGAGTTGTGCATGGGCTGTGTTTGGAACTTTTTGTCACCAGCCGAGTCCAAAAGTCAGCAGTTCTCCATCACAGCCCCGAAAGCAGGTAGAAACCCTTTGTGGTGCCTTTCAGCTGCGTACCGGATCAATGTAAAATTACCAAAAGAACTCGTTTCTGGCACCTTCCCCGGTGGAGTTGTTCATGGGCTGTTTTTGGAAAATTTTGTCACCAGCCGAGTCCGAAAGTCAGCGGTTCCCCATCTCTAGCCCAGAAAGCAGGTAGAACAACATTTGTCGTGCCTTCCAGCTGCCTACCTGAGCAATATAAAAACTACCAAGAGAACTCCTTTCTGGCTCCTTCCCCGTGGAGTTGTGCATGGGCTGTGATTGGAACTTCTTGTCACATGCCAAGTACAAAAGTCAGCCGTTCCCCACCTCAGCCCAGAAAGCAGGTAGAACAACTTTTGTGGTGCCTTTCAGCTGCGTACCGGATCAATGTAAAAATTACCAAAAGAACTCGTTTCTGGCACTTTCCCCGGTGGAGTTGTGCATGGGGTGTGTTTGGAACTTTTTGTCACATGCCGGGTCCAAAATTCAGCCGTTCCCCACCTCAGCCCAGAAAGCAGGTAGAAAAACATTTGTGGTGCCTTTCAGCTGCCTACCGGAGGAACGTAAAAACGACCAAGAGAACTCCTTTCTGGGTCCTTCCCCGGTGGAGTTGTGCATGGGGTGTGTTTGGAACATTTTGTCACCAGCCGAGTCCAAAAGTCAGCAGTTCCCCATGTCTAGACCAGAAAGCAGGTAGAACAACTTTTATGGTGCCTTTCAGCTGCCTACCAAGGTAGTGTAAAAACTACCAAAAGAACTCCATTCTGGCACCTTCTCGAGTGGAGTTGTGCATTAGGCTGTGTTTGGAACTTTTTGCCACCAGCCGAGGCCAAAGGTCAGCGGTTCCCCATCTCAGCCCAGAAAGCAGGTAGTACAGCTTTTGTTGTCCCTTTCAGATGCCTACCAGAGCAATGTAAGAAATACCAAATAATTCCTCTCTGGCACCTTCCCCGGTGGAGTTGTGCATGGGGTGTGTTTGGAACTTTTTGTCACCAGCCGAGTCCGAAAGTCAGCGGTTCCCCATCTCTAGCCCAGAAAGCAGGTAGAACAACATTTGTCGTGCCTTCCAGCTGCCTACCTGAGCAATATAAAAACTACCAAGAGAACTCCTTTCTGGCTCCTTCCCCGTGGAGTTGTGCATGGGCTGTGATTGGAACTTCTTGTCACATACCGAGTACAAAAGTCAGCCGTTCCCCACCTCAGCCCAGAAAGCAGGTAGAACAACTTTTGTGGTGCCTTTCAGCTGCGTACCGGATCAATGTAAAAATTACCAAAAGAACTCGTTTCTGGCACTTTCCCCGGTGGAGTTGTGCATGGGGTGTGTTTGGAACTTTTTGTCACATGCCGGGTCCAGAATTCAGCCGTTCCCCACCTCAGCCCAGAAAGCAGGTAGAAAAACATTTGTGGTGCCTTTCAGCTGCCTACCGGAGGAACGTAAAAACTACCAAGAGAACTCCTTTCTGGGTCCTTCCCCGGTGGAGTTGTGCATGGGGTGTGTTTGGAACTTTTTGTCACCAGCCGAGTCCAAAAGTCAGCAGTTCCCCATGTCTAGACCAGAAAGCAGGTAGAACAACTTTTATGGTGCCTTTCAGCTGCCTACCAAGGTAGTGTAAAAACTACCAAAAGAACTCCATTCTGGCACCTTCTCGAGTGGAGTTGTGCATTAGGCTGTGTTTGGAACTTTTTGCCACCAGCCGAGGCCAAAGGTCAGCGGTTCCCCATCTCAGCCCAGAAAGCAGGTAGTACAGCTTTTGTTGTCCCTTTCAGATGCCTACCAGAGCAATGTAAGAAATACCAAATAATTCCTCTCTGGCACCTTCCCCGGTGGAGTTGTGCATGGGGTGTGTTTGGAACTTTTTGTCACCAGCCGAGTCCGAAAGTCAGCGGTTCCCCATCTCTAGCCCAGAAAGCAGGTAGAACAACATTTGTCGTGCCTTCCAGCTGCCTACCTGAGCAATATAAAAACTACCAAGAGAACTCCTTTCTGGCTCCTTCCCCGTGGAGTTGTGCATGGGCTGTGATTGGAACTTCTTGTCACATGCCGAGTACAAAAGTCAGCCGTTCCCCACCTCAGCCCAGAAAGCAGGTAGAACAACTTTTGTGGTGCCTTTCAGCTGCGTACCGGATCAATGTAAAAATTACCAAAAGAACTCGTTTCTGGCACTTTCCCCGGTGGAGTTGTGCATGGGGTGTGTTTGGAACTTTTTGTCACATGCCGGGTCCAAAATTCAGCCGTTCCCCACCTCAGCCCAGAAAGCAGGTAGAAAAACATTTGTGGTGCCTTTCAGCTGCCTACCGGAGGAACGTAAAAACTACCAAGAGAACTCCTTTCTGGGTCCTTCCCCGGTGGAGTTGTGCATGGGGTGTGTTTGGAACTTTTTGTCACCAGCCGAGTCCAAAAGTCAGCAGTTCCCCATGTCTAGACCAGAAAGCAGGTAGAACAACTTTTATGGTGCCTTTCAGCTGCCTACCAAGGTAGTGTAAAAACTACCAAAAGAACTCCATTCTGGCACCTTCTCGAGTGGAGTTGTGCATTAGGCTGTGTTTGGAACTTTTTGCCACCAGCCGAGGCCAAAGGTCAGCGGTTCCCCATCTCAGCCCAGAAAGCAGGTAGTACAGCTTTTGTTGTCCCTTTCAGATGCCTACCAGAGCAATGTAAGAAATACCAAATAATTCCTCTCTGGCACCTTCCCCGGTGGAGTTGTGCATGGGGTGTGTTTGGAACTTTTTGTCACCAGCCGAGTCCGAAAGTCAGCGGTTCCCCATCTCTAGCCCAGAAAGCAGGTAGAACAACATTTGTCGTGCCTTCCAGCTGCCTACCTGAGCAATATAAAAACTACCAAGAGAACTCCTTTCTGGCTCCTTCCCCGTGGAGTTGTGCATGGGCTGTGATTGGAACTTCTTGTCACATGCCGAGTACAAAAGTCAGCGGTTCCCCATCTCTAGCCCAGAAAACAGGTAGAACAACTTTTGTGGTGCCTTTCAGCTGCTTAACGGATCAATGTAAAAATTACCAAAAGAACTCGTTTCTGGCACTTTCCCCGGTGGAGTTGTGCATGGGGTGTGTTTGGAACTTTTTGTCACATGCCGGGTCCAAAATTCAGCCGTTCCCCATCTCAGCCCAGAAAGCAGGTAGATCAAATTTTGTGGTGCCTTTCTGCTGCCTACCGGGGTACTGTAAAAACTACCAGCAGAACTCCTTTCTGGCACCTTCCCCGGTGGAGTTGTGCATGGGCTGTGTTTGGAACTTTTTGTCACATGCCGAGTCCAAAAGTCAGCAGTTCCCCATCTCTAGCCCAGAAAGCAGGTAGAACAACATTTGTCGTGCCTTCCAGCTGCCTACCTGAGCAATATAAAAACTACCAAGAGAACTCCTTTCTGGCTCCTTCCCCGTGGAGTTGTGCATGGGCTGTGATTGCAACTTCTTGTCACATGCCGAGTACAAAAGTCAGCCGTTCCCCACCTCAGCCCAGAAAGCAGGTAGAACAACTTTTGTGGTGCCTTTCAGCTGCGTACCGGATCAATGTAAAAATTACCAAAAGAACTCGTTTCTGGCACTTTCCCCGGTGGAGTTGTGCATGGGGTGTGTTTGGAACTTTTTGTCACATGCCGGGTCCAAAATTCAGCCGTTCCCCACCTCAGCCCAGAAAGCAGGTAGAAAAACATTTGTGGTGCCTTTCAGCTGCCTACCGGAGGAACGTAAAAACGACCAAGAGAACTCCTTTCTGGGTCCTTCCCCGGTGGAGTTGTGCATGGGGTGTGTTTGGAACTTTTTGTCACCAGCCGAGTCCAAAAGTCAGCAGTTCCCCATGTCTAGACCAGAAAGCAGGTAGAACAACTTTTATGGTGCCTTTCAGCTGCCTACCAAGGTAGTGTAAAAACTACCAAAAGAACTCCATTCTGGCACCTTCTCGAGTGGAGTTGTGCATTAGGCTGTGTTTGGAACTTTTTGCCACCAGCCGAGGCCAAAGGTCAGCGGTTCCCCATCTCAGCCCAGAAAGCAGGTAGTACAGCTTTTGTTGTCCCTTTCAGATGCCTACCAGAGCAATGTAAGAAATACCAAATAATTCCCCTCTGGCACCTTCCCCGGTGGAGTTGTGCATGGGGTGTGTTTGGAACTTTTTGCCACCAGCCAGGCCAAAGGTCAGCGGTTCCCCATCTCAGCCCAGAAAGCAGGTAGTACAGCTTTTGTTGTCCCTTTCAGATGCCCACCAGAGCAATGTAAAAACTACCAAGACAACTCCTGTCTGGCACCTTCCCCGGTGGAGTTGTGCATGGGCTGTGTTTGGAACTTCTTGTCACATGCCGAGTCCAAAAGTCAGCAGTTCTCCATTACAGCCCAGAAAGGAGGTAGAAAAACCTTTGTGGTGCCTTTCAGCTGCGTACCGGATCAATGTAAAATTACCAAAAGAACTCGTTTCTGGCACCTTCCCCGGTGGAGTTGTGCATGGGGTGTTTTTGGAAAATTTTGTCACCAGCCGAGTCCGAAAGTCAGCGGTTCCCCATCTCTAGCCCAGAAAGCAGGTAGAACAACATTTGTCGTGCCTTCCAGCTGCCTACCTGAGCAATATAAAAACTACCAAGAGAACTCCTTTCTGGCTCCTTCCCCGTGGAGTTGTGCATGGGCTGTGATTGGAACTTCTTGTCACATGCCGAGTACAAAAGTCAGCCGTTCCCCACCTCAGCCCAGAAAGCAGGTAGAACAACTTTTGTGGTGCCTTTCAGCTGCGTACCGGATCAATGTAAAAATTACCAAAAGAACTCGTTTCTGGCACTTTCCCCGGTGGAGTTGTGCATGGGGAGTGTTTGGAACTTTTTGTCACATGCCGGGTCCAAAAGTCAGCCGTTCCCCACCTCAGCCCAGAAAGCAGGTAGAACAACTTTTGTGGTGCCTTTCAGCTGCCTACCGGAGGAACGTAAAAACTACCAACAGAACTCCTTTCTGGGTCCTTCCCCGGTGGAGTTGTGCATGGGGTGTGTTTGGAACTTTTTGTCACCAGCCCAGTCCAAAGGTCAGCGGTTCCCCATCTCAGCC
Source organism: Falco biarmicus (assembly GCF_023638135.1). Taxonomy (NCBI): domain Eukaryota; kingdom Metazoa; phylum Chordata; class Aves; order Falconiformes; family Falconidae; genus Falco; species Falco biarmicus. The sequence goes on from NC_079293.1 coordinate 91,381,985, forward strand.
CAGAAAGCAGGTAGTACAGCTTTTGTGGTCCCTTTCAGCTGCCTACCGGAGGAACGTAAAAACTACCAAGAGAACTCCTTTCTGGGTCCTTCCCCGGTGGAGTTGTGCATGGGGTGTGTTTGGAACTTTTTGTCACCAGCCGAGTCCAAAAGTCAGCAGTTCCCCATGTCTAGACCAGAAAGCAGGTAGAACAACTTTTATGGTGCCTTTCAGCTGCCTACCAAGGTAGTGTAAAAACTACCAAAAGAACTCCATTCTGGCACCTTCTCGAGTGGAGTTGTGCATTAGGCTGTGTTTGGAACTTTTTGCCACCAGCCGAGGCCAAAGGTCAGCGGTTCCCCATCTCAGCCCAGAAAGCAGGTAGTACAGCTTTTGTTGTCCCTTTCAGATGCCTACCAGAGCAATGTAAGAAATACCAAATAATTCCTCTCTGGCACCTTCCCCGGTGGAGTTGTGCATGGGGTGTGTTTGGAACTTTTTGTCACCAGCCGAGTCCGAAAGTCAGCGGTTCCCCATCTCTAGCCCAGAAAGCAGGTAGAACAACATTTGTCGTGCCTTCCAGCTGCCTACCTGAGCAATATAAAAACTACCAAGAGAAGTCCTTTCTGGCTCCTTCCCCGTGGAGTTGTGCATGGGCTGTGATTGGAACTTCTTGTCACATGCCGAGTACAAAAGTCAGCCGTTCCCCACCTCAGCCCAGAAAGCAGGTAGAACAACTTTTGTGGTGCCTTTCAGCTGCGTACCGGATCAATGTAAAAATTACCAAAAGAACTCGTTTCTGGCACTTTCCCCGGTGGAGTTGTGCATGGGGTGTGTTTGGAACTTTTTGTCACATGCCGGGTCCAAAATTCAGCCGTTCCCCACCTCAGCCCAGAAAGCAGGTAGAAAAACATTTGTGGTGCCTTTCAGCTGCCTACCGGAGGAACGTAAAAACGACCAAGAGAACTCCTTTCTGGGTCCTTCCCCGGTGGAGTTGTGCATGGGGTGTGTTTGGAACATTTTGTCACCAGCCGAGTCCAAAAGTCAGCAGTTCCCCATGTCTAGACCAGAAAGCAGGTAGAACAACTTTTATGGTGCCTTTCAGCTGCCTACCAAGGTAGTGTAAAAACTACCAAAAGAACTCCATTCTGGCACCTTCTCGAGTGGAGTTGTGCATTAGGCTGTGTTTGGAACTTTTTGCCACCAGCCGAGGCCAAAGGTCAGCGGTTCCCCATCTCAGCCCAGAAAGCAGGTAGTACAGCTTTTGTTGTCCCTTTCAGATGCCTACCAGAGCAATGTAAGAAATACCAAATAATTCCTCTCTGGCACCTTCCCCGGTGGAGTTGTGCATGGGGTGTGTTTGGAACTTTTTGTCACCAGCCGAGTCCGAAAGTCAGCGGTTCCCCATCTCTAGCCCAGAAAGCAGGTAGAACAACATTTGTCGTGCCTTCCAGCTGCCTACCTGAGCAATATAAAAACTACCAAGAGAACTCCTTTCTGGCTCCTTCCCCGTGGAGTTGTGCATGGGCTGTGATTGGAACTTCTTGTCACATGCCGAGTACAAAAGTCAGCCGTTCCCCATCTCTAGCCCAGAAAGCAGGTAGAACAACTTTTGTGGTGCCTTTCAGCTGCGTACCGGATCAATGTAAAAATTACCAAAAGAACTCGTTTCTGGCACTTTCCCCGGTGGAGTTGTGCATGGGGTGTGTTTGGAACTTTTTGTCACATGCCGGGTCCAAAATTCAGCCGTTTTCCATCTCAGCCCAGAAAGCAGGTAGAACAACTTTTGTGGTGTCTTTCAAATGCCTACCGGAGCAATGTAAAAACTACCAGCAGAACTCCTTTCTGGCACCTTCCCCGGTGGAGTTGTGCATGGGCTGTGTTTGGAACTTTTTGTCACATGCCGAGTCCAAAAGTCAGCAGTTCTCCATTACAGCCCCGAAAGCAGGTAGAAAAACCTTTGTGGTGCCTTTCAGCTGCGTACCGGATCAATGTAAAATTACCAAAAGAACTCGTTTCTGGCACCTTCCCCGGTGGAGTTGTTCATGGGGTGTTTTTGGAAAATTTTGTCACCAGCCGAGTCCGAAAGTCAGCGGTTCCCCATCTCTAGCCCAGAAAGCAGGTAGAACAACATTTGTCGTGCCTTCCAGCTGCCTACCTGAGCAATATAAAAACTACCAAGAGAACTCCTTTCTGGCTCCTTCCCCGTGGAGTTGTGCATGGGCTGTGATTGGAACTTCTTGTCACATGCCGAGTACAAAAGTCAGCCGTTCCCCACCTCAGCCCAGAAAGCAGGTAGAACAACTTTTGTGGTGCCTTTCAGCTGCGTACCGGATCAATGTAAAAATTACCAAAAGAACTCGTTTCTGGCACTTTCCCCAGTTGAGTTGTGCATGGGGTGTGTTTGGAACTTTTTGTCACATGCCGGGTCCAAAATTCAGCCGTTTTCCATCTCAGCCCAGAAAGCAGGTAGAACAACTTTTGTGGTGTCTTTCAAATGCCTACCGGAGCAATGTAAAAACTACCAGCAGAACTCCTTTCTGGCACCTTCCCCGGTGGAGTTGTGCATGGGCTGTGTTTGGAACTTTTTGTCACATGCCGAGTCCAAAAGTCAGCAGTTCTCCATTACAGCCCCGAAAGCAGGTAGAAAAACCTTTGTGGTGCCTTTCAGCTGCGTACCGGATCAATGTAAAATTACCAAAAGAACTCGTTTCTGGCACCTTCCCCGGTGGAGTTGTTCATGGGGTGTTTTTGGAAAATTTTGTCACCAGCCGAGTCCGAAAGTCAGCGGTTCCCCATCTCTAGCCCAGAAAGCAGGTAGAACAACATTTGTCGTGCCTTCCAGCTGCCTACCTGAGCAATATAAAAACTACCAAGAGAACTCCTTTCTGGCTCCTTCCCCGTGGAGTTGTGCATGGGCTGTGATTGGAACTTCTTGTCACATGCCGAGTACAAAAGTCAGCCGTTCCCCACCTCAGCCCAGAAAGCAGGTAGAACAACTTTTGTGGTGCCTTTCAGCTGCGTACCGGATCAATGTAAAAATTACCAAAAGAACTCGTTTCTGGCACTTTCCCCGGTGGAGTTGTGCATGGGGTGTGTTTGGAACTTTTTGTCACATGCCGGGTCCAAAATTCAGCCGTTCCCCACCTCAGCCCAGAAAGCAGGTAGAAAAACATTTGTGGTGCCTTTCAGCTGCCTACCGGAGGAACGTAAAAACGACCAAGAGAACTCCTTTCTGGGTCCTTCCCCGGTGGAGTTGTGCATGGGGTGTGTTTGGAACATTTTGTCACCAGCCGAGTCTAAAAGTCAGCAGTTCCCCATGTCTAGACCAGAAAGCAGGTAGAACAACTTTTATGGTGCCTTTCAGCTGCCTACCAAGGTAGTGTAAAAACTACAAAAAGAACTCCATTCTGGCACCTTCTCGAGTGGAGTTGTGCATTAGGCTGTGTTTGGAACTTTTTGCCACCAGCCGAGGCCAAAGGTCAGCGGTTCCCCATCTCTAGCCCAGAAAGCAGGTAGTACAGCTTTTGTTGTCCCTTTCAGATGCCTACCAGAGCAATGTAAGAAATACCAAATAATTCCTCTCTGGCACCTTCCCCGGTGGAGTTGTGCATGGGGTGTGTTTGGAACTTTTTGTCACCAGCCGAGTCCGAAAGTCAGCGGTTCCCCATCTCTAGCCCAGAAAGCAGGTAGAACAACATTTGTGGTGCCTTCCAGCTGCCTACCTGAGCAATATAAAAACTACCAAGAGAACTCCTTTCTGGCTCCTTCCCCGTGGAGTTGTGCATGGGCTGTGATTGCAACTTCTTGTCACATGCCGAGTACAAAAGTCAGCCGTTCCCCACCTCAGCCCAGAAAGCAGGTAGAACAACTTTTGTGGTGCCTTTCAGCTGCGTACCGGATCAATGTAAAAATTACCAAAAGAACTCGTTTCTGGCACTTTCCCCGGTGGAGTTGTGCATGGGGTGTGTTTGGAACTTTTTGTCACATGCCGGGTCCAAAATTCAGCCGTTCCCCACCTCAGCCCAGAAAGCAGGTAGAAAAACATTTGTGGTGCCTTTCAGCTGCCTACCGGAGGAACGTAAAAACGACCAAGAGAACTCCTTTCTGGGTCCTTCCCCGGTGGAGTTGTGCATGGGGTGTGTTTGGAACATTTTGTCACCAGCCGAGTCTAAACGTCAGCAGTTCCCCATGTCTAGACCAGAAAGCAGGTAGAACAACTTTTATGGTGCCTTTCAGCTGCCTACCAAGGTAGTGTAAAAACTACAAAAAGAACTCCATTCTGGCACCTTCTCGAGTGGAGTTGTGCATTAGGCTGTGTTTGGAACTTTTTGCCACCAGCCGAGGCCAAAGGTCAGCGGTTCCCCATCTCTAGCCCAGAAAGCAGGTAGTACAGCTTTTGTTGTCCCTTTCAGATGCCTACCAGAGCAATGTAAGAAATACCAAATAATTCCTCTCTGGCACCTTCCCCGGTGGAGTTGTGCATGGGGTGTGTTTGGAACTTTTTGTCACCAGCCGAGTCCGAAAGTCAGCGGTTCCCCATCTCTAGCCCAGAAAGCAGGTAGAACAACATTTGTCGTGCCTTCCAGCTGCCTACCTGAGCAATATAAAAACTACCAAGAGAACTCCTTTCTGGCTCCTTCCCCGTGGAGTTGTGCATGGGCTGTGATTGCAACTTCTTGTCACATGCCGAGTACAAAAGTCAGCCGTTCCCCACCTCAGCCCAGAAAGCAGGTAGAACAACTTTTGTGGTGCCTTTCAGCTGCGTACCGGATCAATGTAAAAATTACCAAAAGAACTCGTTTCTGGCACTTTCCCCGGTGGAGTTGTGCATGGGGTGTGTTTGGAACTTTTTGTCACATGCCGGGTCCAAAATTCAGCCGTTCCCCACCTCAGCCCAGAAAGCAGGTAGAAAAACATTTGTGGTGCCTTTCAGCTGCCTACCGGAGGAACGTAAAAACGACCAAGAGAACTCCTTTCTGGGTCCTTCCCCGGTGGAGTTGTGCATGGGGTGTGTTTGGAACATTTTGTCACCAGCCGAGTCCAAAAGTCAGCAGTTCCCCATGTCTAGACCAGAAAGCAGGTAGAACAACTTTTATGGTGCCTTTCAGCTGCCTACCAAGGTAGTGTAAAAACTACAAAAAGAACTCCATTCTGGCACCTTCTCGAGTGGAGTTGTGCATTAGGCTGTGTTTGGAACTTTTTGCCACCAGCCGAGGCCAAAGGTCAGCGGTTCCCCATCTCTAGCCCAGAAAGCAGGAAGTACAGCTTTTGTTGTCCCTTTCAGATGCCTACCAGAGCAATGTAAGAAATACCATATAATTCCTCTCTGGCACCTTCCCCGGTGGAGTTGTGCATGGGGTGTGTTTGGAACTTTTTGTCACCAGCCGAGTCCGAAAGTCAGCGGTTCCCCATCTCTAGCCCAGAAAGCAGGTAGAACAACATTTGTCGTGCCTTCCAGCTGCCTACCTGAGCAATATAAAAACTACCAAGAGAACTCCTTTCTGGCTCCTTCCCCGTGGAGTTGTGCATGGGCTGTGATTGGAACTTCTTGTCACATGCCGAGTACAAAAGTCAGCCGTTCCCCACCTCAGCCCAGAAAGCAGGTAGAACAACTTTTGTGGTGCCTTTCAGCTGCGTACCGGATCAATGTAAAAATTACCAAAAGAACTCGTTTCTGGCACTTTCCCCGGTGGAGTTGTGCATGGGGTGTGTTTGGAACTTTTTGTCACATGCCGGGTCCAAAATTCAGCCGTTCCCCACCTCAGCCCAGAAAGCAGGTAGAAAAACATTTTTGGTGCCTTTCAGCTGCCTACCGGAGGAACGTAAAAACGACCAAGAGAACTCCTTTCTGGGTCCTTCCCCGGTGGAGTTGTGCATGGGGTGTGTTTGGAACATTTTGTCACCAGCCGAGTCCAAAAGTCAGCAGTTCCCCATGTCTAGACCAGAAAGCAGGTAGAACAACATTTGTCGTGCCTTCCAGCTGCCTACCTGAGCAATATAAAAACTACCAAGAGAACTCCTTTCTGGCTCCTTCCCCGTGGAGTTGTGCATGGGCTGTGATTGCAACTTCTTGTCACATGCCGAGTACAAAAGTCAGCCGTTCCCCACCTCAGCCCAGAAAGCAGGTAGAACAACTTTTGTGGTGCCTTTCAGCTGCGTACCGGATCAATGTAAAAATTACCAAAAGAACTCGTTTCTGGCACTTTCCCCGGTGGAGTTGTGCATGGGGTGTGTTTGGAACTTTTTGTCACATGCCGGGTCCAAAATTCAGCCGTTCCCCACCTCAGCCCAGAAAGCAGGTAGAAAAACATTTGTGGTGCCTTTCAGCTGCCTACCGGAGGAACGTAAAAACGACCAAGAGAACTCCTTTCTGGGTCCTTCCCCGGTGGAGTTGTGCATGGGGTGTGTTTGGAACTTTTTGTCACCAGCCGAGTCCAAAAGTCAGCAGTTCCCCATGTCTAGACCAGAAAGCAGGTAGAACAACTTTTATGGTGCCTTTCAGCTGCCTACCAAGGTAGTGTAAAAACTACCAAAAGAACTCCATTCTGGCACCTTCTCGAGTGGAGTTGTGCATTAGGCTGTGTTTGGAACTTTTTGCCACCAGCCGAGGCCAAAGGTCAGCGGTTCCCCATCTCAGCCCAGAAAGCAGGTAGTACAGCTTTTGTTGTCCCTTTCAGATGCCTACCAGAGCAATGTAAGAAATACCAAATAATTCCCCTCTGGCACCTTCCCCGGTGGAGTTGTGCATGGGGTGTGTTTGGAACTTTTTGCCACCAGCCAGGCCAAAGGTCAGCGGTTCCCCATCTCAGCCCAGAAAGCAGGTAGTACAGCTTTTGTTGTCCCTTTCAGATGCCCACCAGAGCAATGTAAAAACTACCAAGACAACTCCTGTCTGGCACCTTCCCCGGTGGAGTTGTGCATGGGCTGTGTTTGGAACTTCTTGTCACATGCCGAGTCCAAAAGTCAGCAGTTCTCCATTACAGCCCAGAAAGCAGGTAGAAAAACCTTTGTGGTGCCTTTCAGCTGCGTACCGGATCAATGTAAAATTACCAAAAGAACTCGTTTCTGGCACCTTCCCCGGTGGAGTTGTGCATGGGGTGTTTTTGGAAAATTTTGTCACCAGCCGAGTCCGAAAGTCAGCGGTTCCCCATCTCTAGCCCAGAAAGCAGGTAGAACAACATTTGTCGTGCCTTCCAGCTGCCTACCTGAGCAATATAAAAACTACCAAGAGAACTCCTTTCTGGCTCCTTCCCCGTGGAGTTGTGCATGGGCTGTGATTGGAACTTCTTGTCACATGCCGAGTACAAAAGTCAGCCGTTCCCCACCTCAGCCCAGAAAGCAGGTAGAACAACTTTTGTGGTGCCTTTCAGCTGCGTACCGGATCAATGTAAAAATTACCAAAAGAACTCGTTTCTGGCACTTTCCCCGGTGGAGTTGTGCATGGGGAGTGTTTGGAACTTTTTGTCACATGCGGGTCCAAAAGTCAGCCGTTCCCCACCTCAGCCCAGAAAGCAGGTAGAACAACTTTTGTGGTGCCTTTCAGCTGCCTACCGGAGGAACGTAAAAACTACCAACAGAACTCCTTTCTGGGTCCTTCCCCGGTGGAGTTGTGCATGGGGTGTGTTTGGAACTTTTTGTCACCAGCCCAGTCCAAAGGTCAGCGGTTCCCCATCTCAGCCCAGAAAGCAGGTAGTACAGCTTTTGTGGTCCCTTTCAGCTGCCTACCGGAGGAACGTAAAAACTACCAAGAGAACTCCTTTCTGGGTCCTTCCCCGGTGGAGTTGTGCATGGGGTGTGTTTGGAACTTTTTGTCACCAGCCGAGTCCAAAAGTCAGCAGTTCCCCATGTCTAGACCAGAAAGCAGGTAGAACAACTTTTATGGTGCCTTTCAGCTGCCTACCAAGGTAGTGTAAAAACTACCAAAAGAACTCCATTCTGGCACCTTCTCGAGTGGAGTTGTGCATTAGGCTGTGTTTGGAACTTTTTGCCACCAGCCGAGGCCAAAGGTCAGCGGTTCCCCATCTCAGCCCAGAAAGCAGGTAGTACAGCTTTTGTTGTCCCTTTCAGATGCCTACCAGAGCAATGTAAGAAATACCAAATAATTCCTCTCTGGCACCTTCCCCGGTGGAGTTGTGCATGGGGTGTGTTTGGAACTTTTTGTCACCAGCCGAGTCCGAAAGTCAGCGGTTCCCCATCTCTAGCCCAGAAAGCAGGTAGAACAACATTTGTCGTGCCTTCCAGCTGCCTACCTGAGCAATATAAAAACTACCAAGAGAAGTCCTTTCTGGCTCCTTCCCCGTGGAGTTGTGCATGGGCTGTGATTGGAACTTCTTGTCACATGCCGAGTACAAAAGTCAGCCGTTCCCCACCTCAGCCCAGAAAGCAGGTAGAACAACTTTTGTGGTGCCTTTCAGCTGCGTACCGGATCAATGTAAAAATTACCAAAAGAACTCGTTTCTGGCACTTTCCCCGGTGGAGTTGTGCATGGGGTGTGTTTGGAACTTTTTGTCACATGCCGGGTCCAAAATTCAGCCGTTCCCCACCTCAGCCCAGAAAGCAGGTAGAAAAACATTTGTGGTGCCTTTCAGCTGCCTACCGGAGGAACGTAAAAACGACCAAGAGAACTCCTTTCTGGGTCCTTCCCCGGTGGAGTTGTGCATGGGGTGTGTTTGGAACATTTTGTCACCAGCCGAGTCCAAAAGTCAGCAGTTCCCCATGTCTAGACCAGAAAGCAGGTAGAACAACTTTTATGGTGCCTTTCAGCTGCCTACCAAGGTAGTGTAAAAACTACCAAAAGAACTCCATTCTGGCACCTTCTCGAGTGGAGTTGTGCATTAGGCTGTGTTTGGAACTTTTTGCCACCAGCCGAGGCCAAAGGTCAGCGGTTCCCCATCTCAGCCCAGAAAGCAGGTAGTACAGCTTTTGTTGTCCCTTTCAGATGCCTACCAGAGCAATGTAAGAAATACCATATAATTCCTCTCTGGCACCTTCCCCGGTGGAGTTGTGCATGGGGTGTGTTTGGAACTTTTTGTCACCAGCCGAGTCCGAAAGTCAGCGGTTCCCCATCTCTAGCCCAGAAAGCAGGTAGAACAACATTTGTCGTGCCTTCCAGCTGCCTACCTGAGCAATATAAAAACTACCAAGAGAACTCCTTTCTGGCTCCTTCCCCGTGGAGTTGTGCATGGGCTGTGATTGGAACTTCTTGTCACATGCCGAGTACAAAAGTCAGCCGTTCCCCATCTCTAGCCCAGAAAGCAGGTAGAACAACTTTTGTGGTGCCTTTCAGCTGCGTACCGGATCAATGTAAAAATTACCAAAAGAACTCGTTTCTGGCACTTTCCCCGGTGGAGTTGTGCATGGGGTGTGTTTGGAACTTTTTGTCACATGCCGGGTCCAAAATTCAGCCGTTTTCCATCTCAGCCCAGAAAGCAGGTAGAACAACTTTTGTGGTGTCTTTCAAATGCCTACCGGAGCAATGTAAAAACTACCAGCAGAACTCCTTTCTGGCACCTTCCCCGGTGGAGTTGTGCATGGGCTGTGTTTGGAACTTTTTGTCACATGCCGAGTCCAAAAGTCAGCAGTTCTCCATTACAGCCCCGAAAGCAGGTAGAAAAACCTTTGTGGTGCCTTTCAGCTGCGTACCGGATCAATGTAAAATTACCAAAAGAACTCGTTTCTGGCACCTTCCCCGGTGGAGTTGTTCATGGGGTGTTTTTGGAAAATTTTGTCACCAGCCGAGTCCGAAAGTCAGCGGTTCCCCATCTCTAGCCCAGAAAGCAGGTAGAACAACATTTGTCGTGCCTTCCAGCTGCCTACCTGAGCAATATAAAAACTACCAAGAGAACTCCTTTCTGGCTCCTTCCCCGTGGAGTTGTGCATGGGCTGTGATTGGAACTTCTTGTCACATGCCGAGTACAAAAGTCAGCCGTTCCCCACCTCAGCCCAGAAAGCAGGTAGAACAACTTTTGTGGTGCCTTTCAGCTGCGTACCGGATCAATGTAAAAATTACCAAAAGAACTCGTTTCTGGCACTTTCCCCGGTGGAGTTGTGCATGGGGTGTGTTTGGAACTTTTTGTCACATGCCGGGTCCAAAATTCAGCCGTTCCCCACCTCAGCCCAGAAAGCAGGTAGAAAAACATTTGTGGTGCCTTTCAGCTGCCTACCGGAGGAACGTAAAAACGACCAAGAGAACTCCTTTCTGGGTCCTTCCCCGGTGGAGTTGTGCATGGGGTGTGTTTGGAACATTTTGTCACCAGCCGAGTCTAAAAGTCAGCAGTTCCCCATGTCTAGACCAGAAAGCAGGTAGAACAACTTTTATGGTGCCTTTCAGCTGCCTACCAAGGTAGTGTAAAAACTACAAAAAGAACTCCATTCTGGCACCTTCTCGAGTGGAGTTGTGCATTAGGCTGTGTTTGGAACTTTTTGCCACCAGCCGAGGCCAAAGGTCAGCGGTTCCCCATCTCTAGCCCAGAAAGCAGGTAGTACAGCTTTTGTTGTCCCTTTCAGATGCCTACCAGAGCAATGTAAGAAATACCAAATAATTCCTCTCTGGCACCTTCCCCGGTGGAGTTGTGCATGGGGTGTGTTTGGAACTTTTTGTCACCAGCCGAGTCCGAAAGTCAGCGGTTCCCCATCTCTAGCCCAGAAAGCAGGTAGAACAACATTTGTCGTGCCTTCCAGCTGCCTACCTGAGCAATATAAAAACTACCAAGAGAACTCCTTTCTGGCTCCTTCCCCGTGGAGTTGTGCATGGGCTGTGATTGCAACTTCTTGTCACATGCCGAGTACAAAAGTCAGCCGTTCCCCACCTCAGCCCAGAAAGCAGGTAGAACAACTTTTGTGGTGCCTTTCAGCTGCGTACCGGATCAATGTAAAAATTACCAAAAGAACTCGTTTCTGGCACTTTCCCCGGTGGAGTTGTGCATGGGGTGTGTTTGGAACTTTTTGTCACATGCCGGGTCCAAAATTCAGCCGTTCCCCACCTCAGCCCAGAAAGCAGGTAGAAAAACATTTGTGGTGCCTTTCAGCTGCCTACCGGAGGAACGTAAAAACGACCAAGAGAACTCCTTTCTGGGTCCTTCCCCGGTGGAGTTGTGCATGGGGTGTGTTTGGAACATTTTGTCACCAGCCGAGTCTAAACGTCAGCAGTTCCCCATGTCTAGACCAGAAAGCAGGTAGAACAACTTTTATGGTGCCTTTCAGCTGCCTACCAAGGTAGTGTAAAAACTACAAAAAGAACTCCATTCTGGCACCTTCTCGAGTGGAGTTGTGCATTAGGCTGTGTTTGGAACTTTTTGCCACCAGCCGAGGCCAAAGGTCAGCGGTTCCCCATCTCTAGCCCAGAAAGCAGGTAGTACAGCTTTTGTTGTCCCTTTCAGATGCCTACCAGAGCAATGTAAGAAATACCAAATAATTCCTCTCTGGCACCTTCCCCGGTGGAGTTGTGCATGGGGTGTGTTTGGAACTTTTTGTCACCAGCCGAGTCCGAAAGTCAGCGGTTCCCCATCTCTAGCCCAGAAAGCAGGTAGAACAACATTTGTCGTGCCTTCCAGCTGCCTACCTGAGCAATATAAAAACTACCAAGAGAACTCCTTTCTGGCTCCTTCCCCGTGGAGTTGTGCATGGGCTGTGATTGCAACTTCTTGTCACATGCCGAGTACAAAAGTCAGCCGTTCCCCACCTCAGCCCAGAAAGCAGGTAGAACAACTTTTGTGGTGCCTTTCAGCTGCGTACCGGATCAATGTAAAAATTACCAAAAGAACTCGTTTCTGGCACTTTCCCCGGTGGAGTTGTGCATGGGGTGTGTTTGGAACTTTTTGTCACATGCCGGGTCCAAAATTCAGCCGTTCCCCACCTCAGCCCAGAAAGCAGGTAGAAAAACATTTGTGGTGCCTTTCAGCTGCCTACCGGAGGAACGTAAAAACGACCAAGAGAACTCCTTTCTGGGTCCTTCCCCGGTGGAGTTGTGCATGGGGTGTGTTTGGAACATTTTGTCACCAGCCGAGTCCAAAAGTCAGCAGTTCCCCATGTCTAGACCAGAAAGCAGGTAGAACAACTTTTATGGTGCCTTTCAGCTGCCTACCAAGGTAGTGTAAAAACTACAAAAAGAACTCCATTCTGGCACCTTCTCGAGTGGAGTTGTGCATTAGGCTGTGTTTGGAACTTTTTGCCACCAGCCGAGGCCAAAGGTCAGCGGTTCCCCATCTCTAGCCCAGAAAGCAGGAAGTACAGCTTTTGTTGTCCCTTTCAGATGCCTACCAGAGCAATGTAAGAAATACCATATAATTCCTCTCTGGCACCTTCCCCGGTGGAGTTGTGCATGGGGTGTGTTTGGAACTTTTTGTCACCAGCCGAGTCCGAAAGTCAGCGGTTCCCCATCTCTAGCCCAGAAAGCAGGTAGAACAACATTTGTCGTGCCTTCCAGCTGCCTACCTGAGCAATATAAAAACTACCAAGAGAACTCCTTTCTGGCTCCTTCCCCGTGGAGTTGTGCATGGGCTGTGATTGGAACTTCTTGTCACATGCCGAGTACAAAAGTCAGCCGTTCCCCACCTCAGCCCAGAAAGCAGGTAGAACAACTTTTGTGGTGCCTTTCAGCTGCGTACCGGATCAATGTAAAAATTACCAAAAGAACTCGTTTCTGGCACTTTCCCCGGTGGAGTTGTGCATGGGGTGTGTTTGGAACTTTTTGTCACATGCCGGGTCCAAAATTCAGCCGTTCCCCACCTCAGCCCAGAAAGCAGGTAGAAAAACATTTGTGGTGCCTTTCAGCTGCCTACCGGAGGAACGTAAAAACGACCAAGAGAACTCCTTTCTGGGTCCTTCCCCAGTGGAGTTGTGCATGGGGTGTGTTTGGAACATTTTGTCACCAGCCGAGTCCAAAAGTCAGCAGTTCCCCATGTCTAGACCAGAAAGCAGGTAGAACAACTTTTATGGTGCCTTTCAGCTGCCTACCAAGGTAGTGTAAAAACTACAAAAAGAACTCCATTCTGGCACCTTCTCGAGTGGAGTTGTGCATTAGGCTGTGTTTGGAACTTTTTGCCACCAGCCGAGGCCAAAGGTCAGCGGTTCCCCATCTCAGCCCAGAAAGCAGGTAGTACAGCTTTTGTTGTCCCTTTCAGATGCCTACCAGAGCAATGTAAGAAATACCATATAATTCCTCTCTGGCACCTTCCCCGGTGGAGTTGTGCATGGGGTGTGTTTGGAACATTTTGTCACCAGCCGAGTCCGAAAGTCAGCGGTTCCCCATCTCTAGCCCAGAAAGCAGGTAGAACAACATTTGTCGTGCCTTCCAGCTGCCTACCTGAGCAATATAAAAACTACCAAGAGAACTCCTTTCTGGCTCCCTTCCCCGTGGAGTTGTGCATGGGCTGTGATTGGAACTTCTTGTCACATGCCGAGTACAAAAGTCAGCCGTTCCCCACCTCAGCCCAGAAAGCAGGTAGAACAACTTTTGTGGTGCCTTTCAGCTGCGTACCGGATCAATGTAAAAATTACCAAAAGAACTCGTTTCTGGCACTTTCCCCGGTGGAGTTGTGCATGGGGTGTGTTTGGAACTTTTTGTCACATGCCGGGTCCAAAATTCAGCCGTTCCCCACCTCAGCCCAGAAAGCAGGTAGAAAAACATTTGTGGTGCCTTTCAGCTGCCTACCGGAGGAACGTAAAAACGACCAAGAGAACTCCTTTCTGGGTCCTTCCCCGGTGGAGTTGTGCATGGGGTGTGTTTGGAACATTTTGTCACCAGCCGAGTCCAAAAGTCAGCAGTTCCCCATGTCTAGACCAGAAAGCAGGTAGAACAACTTTTATGGTGCCTTTCAGCTGCCTACCAAGGTAGTGTAAAAACTACAAAAAGAACTCCATTCTGGCACCTTCTCGAGTGGAGTTGTGCATTAGGCTGTGTTTGGAACTTTTTGCCACCAGCCGAGGCCAAAGGTCAGCGGTTCCCCATCTCAGCCCAGAATAGTACAGCTTTTGTTGTCCCTTTCAGATGCCTACCAGAGCAATGTAAGAAATACCAAATAATTCCTCTCTGGCACCTTCCCCGGTGGAGTTGTGCATGGGGTGTGTTTGGAACTTTTTGTCACCAGCCGAGTCTGAAAGTCAGCGGTTCCCCATCTCTAGCCCAGAAAGCAGGTAGAACAACATTTGTCGTGCCTTCCAGCTGCCTACCTGAGCAATATAAAAACTACCAAGAGAACTCCTTTCTGGCTCCTTCCCCGTGGAGTTGTGCATGGGCTGTGATTGGAACTTCTTGTCACATGCCGAGTACAAAAGTCAGCCGTTCCCCACCTCAGCCCAGAAAGCAGGTAGAACAACTTTTGTGGTGCCTTTCAGCTGCGTACTGGATCAATGTAAAAATTACCAAAAGAACTCGTTTCTGGCACTTTCCCCGGTGGAGTTGTGCATGGGGTGTGTTTGGAACTTTTTGTCACATGCCGGGTCCAAAATTCAGCCGTTCCCCACCTCAGCCCAGAAAGCAGGTAGAAAAACATTTGTGGTGCCTTTCAGCTGCCTACCGGAGGAACGTAAAAACGACCAAGAGAACTCCTTTCTGGGTCCTTCCCCGGTGGAGTTGTGCATGGGGTGTGTTTGGAACATTTTGTCACCAGCCGAGTCCAAAAGTCAGCAGTTCCCCATGTCTAGACCAGAAAGCAGGTAGAACAACTTTTATGGTGCCTTTCAGCTGCCTACCAAGGTAGTGTAAAAACTACTAAAAGAACTCCATTCTGGCACCTTCTCGAGTGGAGTTGTGCATTAGGCTGTGTTTGGAACTTTTTGCCACCAGCCGAGGCCAAAGGTCAGCGGTTCCCCATCTCAGCCCAGAAAGCAGGTAGTACAGCTTTTGTTGTCCCTTTCAGATGCCTACCAGAGCAATGTAAGAAATACCAAATAATTCCTCTCTGGCACCTTCCCCGGTGGAGTTGTGCATGGGGTGTGTTTGGAACTTTTTGTCACCAGCCGAGTCCGAAAGTCAGCGGTTCCCCATCTCTAGCCCAGAAAGCAGGTAGAACAACATTTGTCGTGCCTTCCAGCTGCCTACCTGAGCAATATAAAAACTACCAAGAGAACTCCTTTCTGGCTCCTTCCCCGTGGAGTTGTGCATGGGCTGTGATTGGAACTTCTTGTCACATGCCGAGTACAAAAGTCAGCCGTTCCCCACCTCAGCCCAGAAAGCAGGTAGAACAACTTTTGTGGTGCCTTTCAGCTGCGTACCGGATCAATGTAAAAATTACCAAAAGAACTCGTTTCTGGCACTTTCCCCGGTGGAGTTGTGCATGGGGTGTGTTTGGAACTTTTTGTCACATGCCGGGTCCAAAATTCAGCCGTTCCCCACCTCAGCCCAGAAAGCAGGTAGAAAAACATTTGTGGTGCCTTTCAGCTGCCTACCGGAGGAACGTAAAAACGACCAAGAGAACTCCTTTCTGGGTCCTTCCCCGGTGGAGTTGTGCATGGGGTGTGTTTGGAACATTTTGTCACCAGCCGAGTCCAAAAGTCAGCAGTTCCCCATGTCTAGACCAGAAAGCAGGTAGAACAACTTTTATGGTGCCTTTCAGCTGCCTACCAAGGTAGTGTAAAAACTACCAAAAGAACTCCATTCTGGCACCTTCTCGAGTGGAGTTGTGCATTAGGCTGTGTTTGGAACTTTTTGCCACCAGCCGAGGCCAAAGGTCAGCGGTTCCCCATCTCAGCCCAGAAAGCAGGTAGTACAGCTTTTGTTGTCCCTTTCAGATGCCTACCAGAGCAATGTAAGAAATACCAAATAATTCCTCTCTGGCACCTTCCCCGGTGGAGTTGTGCATGGGGTGTGTTTGGAACTTTTTGTCACCAGCCGAGTCCGAAAGTCAGCGGTTCCCCATCTCTAGCCCAGAAAGCAGGTAGAACAACATTTGTCGTGCCTTCCAGCTGCCTACCTGAGCAATATAAAAACTACCAAGAGAACTCCTTTCTGGCTCCTTCCCCGTGGAGTTGTGCATGGGCTGTGATTGGAACTTCTTGTCACATGCCGAGTACAAAAGTCAGCCGTTCCCCACCTCAGCCCAGAAAGCAGGTAGAACAACTTTTGTGGTGCCTTTCAGCTGCGTACCGGATCAATGTAAAAATTACCAAAAGAACTCGTTTCTGGCACTTTCCCCGGTGGAGTTGTGCATGGGGTGTGTTTGGAACTTTTTGTCACATGCCGGGTCCAGAATTCAGCCGTTCCCCACCTCAGCCCAGAAAGCAGGTAGAAAAACATTTGTGGTGCCTTTCAGCTGCCTACCGGAGGAACGTAAAAACTACCAAGAGAACTCCTTTCTGGGTCCTTCCCCGGTGGAGTTGTGCATGGGGTGTGTTTGGAACATTTTGTCACCAGCCGAGTCCAAAAGTCAGCAGTTCCCCATGTCTAGACCAGAAAGCAGGTAGAACAACTTTTATGGTGCCTTTCAACTGCCTACCAAGGTAGTGTAAAAACTACAAAAAGAACTCCATTCTGGCACCTTCTCGAGTGGAGTTGTGCATTAGGCTGTGTTTGGAACTTTTTGCCACCAGCCGAGGCCAAAGGTCAGCGGTTCCCCATCTCAGCCCAGAAAGCAGGTAGTACAGCTTTTGTTGTCCCTTTCAGATGCCTACCAGAGCAATGTAAGAAATACCAAATAATTCCTCTCTGGCACCTTCCCCGGTGGAGTTGTGCATGGGGTGTGTTTGGAACTTTTTGTCACCAGCCGAGTCCGAAAGTCAGCGGTTCCCCATCTCTAGCCCAGAAAGCAGGTAGAACAACATTTGTCGTGCCTTCCAGCTGCCTACCTGAGCAATATAAAAACTACCAAGAGAACTCCTTTCTGGCTCCTTCCCCGTGGAGTTGTGCATGGGCTGTGATTGGAACTTCTTGTCACATGCCGAGTACAAAAGTCAGCGGTTCCCCATCTCTAGCCCAGAAAACAGGTAGAACAACTTTTGTGGTGCCTTTCAGCTGCTTAACGGATCAATGTAAAAATTACCAAAAGAACTCGTTTCTGGCACTTTCCCCGGTGGAGTTGTGCATGGGGTGTGTTTGGAACTTTTTGTCACATGCCGGGTCCAAAATTCAGCCGTTCCCCATCTCAGCCCAGAAAGCAGGTAGATCAAATTTTGTGGTGCCTTTCTGCTGCCTACCGGGGTACTGTAAAAACTACCAGCAGAACTCCTTTCTGGCACCTTCCCCGGTGGAGTTGTGCATGGGCTGTGTTTGGAACTTTTTGTCACCAGCCGAGTCCAAAAGTCAGCAGTTCTCCATTACAGCCCCGAAAGCAGGTAGAAAAACCTTTGTGGTGCCTTTCAGCTGCGTACCGGATCAATGTAAAATTACCAAAAGAACTCGTTTCTGGCACTTTCCCCGGTGGAGTTGTGCATGGGGTGTGTTTGGAACTTTTTGTCACATGCCGGGTCCAAAATTCAGCCGTTCCCCACCTCAGCCCAGAAAGCAGGTAGAAAAACATTTGTGGTGCCTTTCAGCTGCCTACCGGAGGAACGTAAAAACGACCAAGAGAACTCCTTTCTGGGTCCTTCCCCGGTGGAGTTGTGCATGGGGTGTGTTTGGAACTTTTTGTCACCAGCCGAGTCCAAAAGTCAGCAGTTCCCCATGTCTAGACCAGAAAGCAGGTAGAACAACTTTTATGGTGCCTTTCAGCTGCCTACCAAGGTAGTGTAAAAACTACCAAAAGAACTCCATTCTGGCACCTTCTCGAGTGGAGTTGTGCATTAGGCTGTGTTTGGAACTTTTTGCCACCAGCCGAGGCCAAAGGTCAGCGGTTCCCCATCTCAGCCCAGAAAGCAGGTAGTACAGCTTTTGTTGTCCCTTTCAGATGCCTACCAGAGCAATGTAAGAAATACCAAATAATTCCTCTCTGGCACCTTCCCCGGTGGAGTTGTGCATGGGGTGTGTTTGGAACTTTTTGCCACCAGCCAGGCCAAAGGTCAGCGGTTCCCCATCTCAGCCCAGAAAGCAGGTAGTACAGCTTTTGTTGTCCCTTTCAGATGCCCACCAGAGCAATGTAAAAACTACCAAGACAACTCCTGTCTGGCACCTTCCCCGGAGGAGTTGTGCATGGGCTGTGTTTGGAACTTCTTGTCACATGCCGAGTCCAAAAGTCAGCAGTTCTCCATTACAGCCCAGAAAGCAGGTAGAAAAACCTTTGTGGTGCCTTTCAGCTGCGTACCGGATCAATGTAAAATTACCAAAAGAACTCGTTTCTGGCACCTTCCCCGGTGGAGTTGTTCATGGGGTGTTTTTGGAAAATTTTGTCAACAGCCGAGTCCGAAAGTCAGCGGTTCCCCATCTCTAGCCCAGAAAGCAGGTAGAACAACATTTGTCGTGCCTTCCAGCTGCCTACCTGAGCAATATAAAAACTACCAAGAGAACTCCTTTCTGGCTCCTTCCCCGTGGAGTTGTGCATGGGCTGTGATTGGAACTTCTTGTCACATGCCGAGTACAAAAGTCAGCCGTTCCCCACCTCAGCCCAGAAAGCAGGTAGAACAACTTTTGTGGTGCCTTTCAGCTGCGTACCGGATCAATGTAAAAATTACCAAAAGAACTCGTTTCTGGCACTTTCCCCGGTGGAGTTGTGCATGGGGAGTGTTTGGAACTTTTTGTCACATGCGGGTCCAAAAGTCAGCCGTTCCCCACCTCAGCCCAGAAAGCAGGTAGAACAAATTTTGTGGTGCCTTTCAGCTGCCTACCGGAGGAACGTAAAAACTACCAACAGAACTCCTTTCTGGGTCCTTCCCCGTGGAGTTGTGCATGGGGTGTGTTTGGAACTTTTTGTCACCAGCCCAGTCCAAAGGTCAGCGGTTCCCCATCTCAGCCCAGAAAGCAGGTAGTACAGCTTTTGTGGTCCCTTTCAGCTGCCTACCGGAGGAACGTAAAAACTACCAAGAGAACTCCTTTCTGGGTCCTTCCCCGGTGGAGTTGTGCATGGGGTGTGTTTGGAACTTTTTGTCACCAGCCGAGTCCAAAAGTCAGCAGTTCCCCATGTCTAGACCAGAAAGCAGGTAGAACAACTTTTATGGTGCCTTTCAGCTGCCTACCAAGGTAGTGTAAAAACTACCAAAAGAACTCCATTCTGGCACCTTCTCGAGTGGAGTTGTGCATTAGGCTGTGTTTGGAACTTTTTGCCACCAGCCGAGGCCAAAGGTCAGCGGTTCCCCATCTCAGCCCAGAAAGCAGGTAGTACAGCTTTTGTTGTCCCTTTCAGATGCCTACCAGAGCAATGTAAGAAATACCAAATAATTCCTCTCTGGCACCTTCCCCGGTGGAGTTGTGCATGGGGTGTGTTTGGAACTTTTTGTCACCAGCCGAGTCCGAAAGTCAGCGGTTCCCCATCTCTAGCCCAGAAAGCAGGTAGAACAACATTTGTCGTGCCTTCCAGCTGCCTACCTGAGCAATATAAAAACTACCAAGAGAAGTCCTTTCTGGCTCCTTCCCCGTGGAGTTGTGCATGGGCTGTGATTGGAACTTCTTGTCACATGCCGAGTACAAAAGTCAGCCGTTCCCCACCTCAGCCCAGAAAGCAGGTAGAACAACTTTTGTGGTGCCTTTCAGCTGCGTACCGGATCAATGTAAAAATTACCAAAAGAACTCGTTTCTGGCACTTTCCCCGGTGGAGTTGTGCATGGGGTGTGTTTGGAACTTTTTGTCACATGCCGGGTCCAAAATTCAGCCGTTCCCCACCTCAGCCCAGAAAGCAGGTAGAAAAACATTTGTGGTGCCTTTCAGCTGCCTACCGGAGGAACGTAAAAACGACCAAGAGAACTCCTTTCTGGGTCCTTCCTCGGTGGAGTTGTGCATGGGGTGTGTTTGGAACTTTTTGTCACCAGCCGAGTCCAAAAGTCAGCAGTTCCCCATGTCTAGACCAGAAAGCAGGTAGAACAACTTTTATGGTGCCTTTCAGCTGCCTACCAAGGTAGTGTAAAAACTACCAAAAGAACTCCATTCTGGCACCTTCTCGAGTGGAGTTGTGCATTAGGCTGTGTTTGGAACTTTTTGCCACCAGCCGAGGCCAAAGGTCAGCGGTTCCCCATCTCAGCCCAGAAAGCAGGTAGTACAGCTTTTGTTGTCCCTTTCAGATGCCTACCAGAGCAATGTAAGAAATACCAAATAATTCCTCTCTGGCACCTTCCCCGGTGGAGTTGTGCATGGGGTGTGTTTGGAACTTTTTGTCACCAGCCGAGTCCGAAAGTCAGCGGTTCCCCATCTCTAGCCCAGAAAGCAGGTAGAACAACATTTGTCGTGCCTTCCAGCTGCCTACCTGAGCAATATAAAAACTACCAAGAGAACTCCTTTCTGGCTCCTTCCCCGTGGAGTTGTGCATGGGGTGTGTTTGGAACTTTTTGTCACATGCCGGGTCCAGAATTCAGCCGTTCCCCACCTCAGCCCAGAAAGCAGGTAGAAAAACATTTGTGGTGCCTTTCAGCTGCCTACCGGAGGAACGTAAAAACTACCAAGAGAACTCCTTTCTGGGTCCTTCCCCGGTGGAGTTGTGCATGAGGTGTGTTTGGAACTTTTTGTCACCAGCCGAGTCCAAAAGTCAGCAGTTCCCCATGTCTAGACCAGAAAGCAGGTAGAACAACTTTTATGGTGCCTTTCAGCTGCCTACCAAGGTAGTGTAAAAACTACCAAAAGAACTCCATTCTGGCACCTTCTCGAGTGGAGTTGTGCATTAGGCTGTGTTTGGAACTTTTTGCCACCAGCCGAGGCCAAAGGTCAGCGGTTCCCCATCTCAGCCCAGAAAGCAGGTAGTACAGCTTTTGTTGTCCCTTTCAGATGCCTACCAGAGCAATGTAAGAAATACCAAATAATTCCTCTCTGGCACCTTCCCCGGTGGAGTTGTGCATGGGGTGTGTTTGGAACTTTTTGTCACCAGCCGAGTCCGAAAGTCAGCGGTTCCCCATCTCTAGCCCAGAAAGCAGGTAGAACAACATTTGTCGTGCCTTCCAGCTGCCTACCTGAGCAATATAAAAACTACCAAGAGAACTCCTTTCTGGCTCCTTCCCCGTGGAGTTGTGCATGGGCTGTGATTGGAACTTCTTGTCACATGCCGAGTACAAAAGTCAGCCGTTCCCCACCTCAGCCCAGAAAGCAGGTAGAACAACTTTTGTGGTGCCTTTCAGCTGCGTACCGGATCAATGTAAAAATTACCAAAAGAACTCGTTTCTGGCACTTTCCTCGGTGGAGTTGTGCATGGGGTGTGTTTGGAACTTTTTGTCACATGCCGGGTCCAAAATTCAGCCGTTCCCCACCTCAGCCCAGAAAGCAGGTAGAAAAACATTTGTGGTGCCTTTCAGCTGCCTACCGGAGGAACGTAAAAACGACCAAGAGAACTCCTTTCTGGGTCCTTCCCCGGTGGAGTTGTGCATGGGGTGTGTTTGGAACATTTTGTCACCAGCCGAGTCCAAAAGTCAGCAGTTCCCCATGTCTAGACCAGGAAGCAGGTAGAACAACTTTTATGGTGCCTTTCAGCTGCCTACCAAGGTAGTGTAAAAACTACCAAAAGAACTCCATTCTGGCACCTTCTCGAGTGGAGTTGTGCATTAGGCTGTGTTTGGAACTTTTTGCCACCAGCCGAGGCCAAAGGTCAGCGGTTCCCCATCTCAGCCCAGAAAGCAGGTAGTACAGCTTTTGTTGTCCCTTTCAGATGCCTACCAGAGCAATGTAAGAAATACCAAATAATTCCTCTCTGGCACCTTCCCCGGTGGAGTTGTGCATGGGGTGTGTTTGGAACTTTTTGTCACCAGCCGAGTCCGAAAGTCAGCGGTTCCCCATCTCTAGCCCAGAAAGCAGGTAGAACAACATTTGTCGTGCCTTCCAGCTGCCTACCTGAGCAATATAAAAACTACCAAGAGAACTCCTTTCTGGCTCCTTCCCCGTGGAGTTGTGCATGGGCTGTGATTGGAACTTCTTGTCACATGCCGAGTACAAAGGTCAGCCGTTCCCCACCTCAGCCCAGAAAGCAGGTAGAACAACTTTTGTGGTGCCTTTCAGCTGCGTACCGGATCAATGTAAAAATTACCAAAAGAACTCGTTTCTGGCACTTTCCCCGGTGGAGTTGTGCATGGGGTGTGTTTGGAACTTTTTGTCACATGCCGGGTCCAAAATTCAGCCGTTCCCCACCTCAGCCCAGAAAGCAGGTAGAAAAACATTTGTGGTGCCTTTCAGCTGCCTACCGGAGGAACGTAAAAACGACCAAGAGAACTCCTTTCTGGGTCCTTCCCCGGTGGAGTTGTGCATGGGGTGTGTTTGGAACATTTTGTCACCAGCCGAGTCCAAAAGTCAGCAGTTCCCCATGTCTAGACCAGAAAGCAGGTAGAACAACTTTTATGGTGCCTTTCAGCTGCCTACCAAGGTAGTGTAAAAACTACCAAAAGAACTCCATTCTGGCACCTTCTCGAGTGGAGTTGTGCATTAGGCTGTGTTTGGAACTTTTTGCCACCAGCCGAGGCCAAAGGTCAGCGGTTCCCCATCTCAGCCCAGAAAGCAGGTAGTACAGCTTTTGTTGTCCCTTTCAGATGCCTACCAGAGCAATGTAAGAAATACCAAATAATTCCTCTCTGGCACCTTCCCCGGTGGAGTTGTGCATGGGGTGTGTTTGGAACTTTTTGTCACCAGCCGAGTCCGAAAGTCAGCGGTTCCCCATCTCTAGCCCAGAAAGCAGGTAGAACAACATTTGTCGTGCCTTCCAGCTGCCTACCTGAGCAATATAAAAACTACCAAGAGAACTCCTTTCTGGCTCCTTCCCCGTGGAGTTGTGCATGGGCTGTGATTGGAACTTCTTGTCACATGCCGAGTACAAAAGTCAGCCGTTCCCCACCTCAGCCCAGAAAGCAGGTAGAACAACTTTTGTGGTGCCTTTCAGCTGCGTACCGGATCAATGTAAAAATTACCAAAAGAACTCGTTTCTGGCACTTTCCCCGGTGGAGTTGTGCATGGGGTGTGTTTGGAACTTTTTGTCACATGCCGGGTCCAGAATTCAGCCGTTCCCCACCTCAGCCCAGAAAGCAGGTAGAAAAACATTTGTGGTGCCTTTCAGCTGCCTACCGGAGGAACGTAAAAACTACCAAGAGAACTCCTTTCTGGGTCCTTCCCCGGTGGAGTTGTGCATGGGGTGTGTTTGGAACATTTTGTCACCAGCCGAGTCCAAAAGTCAGCAGTTCCCCATGTCTAGACCAGAAAGCAGGTAGAACAACTTTTATGGTGCCTTTCAACTGCCTACCAAGGTAGTGTAAAAACTACCAAAAGAACTCCATTCTGGCACCTTCTCGAGTGGAGTTGTGCATTAGGCTGTGTTTGGAACTTTTTGCCACCAGCCGAGGCCAAAGGTCAGCGGTTCCCCATCTCAGCCCAGAAAGCAGGTAGTACAGCTTTTGTTGTCCCTTTCAGATGCCTACCAGAGCAATGTAAGAAATACCAAATAATTCCTCTCTGGCACCTTCCCCGGTGGAGTTGTGCATGGGGTGTGTTTGGAACTTTTTGTCACCAGCCGAGTCCGAAAGTCAGCGGTTCCCCATCTCTAGCCCAGAAAGCAGGTAGAACAACATTTGTCGTGCCTTCCAGCTGCCTACCTGAGCAATATAAAAACTACCAAGAGAACTCCTTTCTGGCTCCTTCCCCGTGGAGTTGTGCATGGGCTGTGATTGGAACTTCTTGTCACATGCCGAGTACAAAAGTCAGCGGTTCCCCATCTCTAGCCCAGAAAACAGGTAGAACAACTTTTGTGGTGCCTTTCAGCTGCTTAACGGATCAGTGTAAAAATTACCAAAAGAACTCGTTTCTGGCACTTTCCCCGGTGGAGTTGTGCATGGGGTGTGTTTGGAACTTTTTGTCACATGCCGGGTCCAAAATTCAGCCGTTCCCCATCTCAGCCCAGAAAGCAGGTAGATCAAATTTTGTGGTGCCTTTCTGCTGCCTACCGGGGTACTGTAAAAACTACCAGCAGAACTCCTTTCTGGCACCTTCCCCGGTGGAGTTGTGCATGGGCTGTGTTTGGAACTTTTTGTCAC
The DNA here is from genome assembly GCF_023638135.1 of Falco biarmicus. NCBI lineage: Eukaryota > Metazoa > Chordata > Aves > Falconiformes > Falconidae > Falco > Falco biarmicus. Next base: position 91,405,976 of record NC_079293.1, read on the forward strand.
ATGCCGAGTCCAAAAGTCAGCAGTTCTCCATTACAGCCCCGAAAGCAGGTAGAAAAACCTTTGTGGTGCCTTTCAGCTGCGTACCGGATCAATGTAAAATTACCAAAAGAACTCGTTTCTGGCACCTTCCCCGGTGGAGTTGTTCATGGGGTGTTTTTGGAAAATTTTGTCACCAGCCGAGTCCGAAAGTCAGCGGTTCCCCATCTCTAGCCCAGAAAGCAGGTAGAACAACATTTGTCGTGCCTTCCAGCTGCCTACCTGAGCAATATAAAAACTACCAAGAGAACTCCTTTCTGGCTCCTTCCCCGTGGAGTTGTGCATGGGCTGTGATTGGAACTTCTTGTCACATGCCGAGTACAAAAGTCAGCCGTTCCCCACCTCAGCCCAGAAAGCAGGTAGAACAACTTTTGTGGTGCCTTTCAGCTGCGTACCGGATCAATGTAAAAATTACCAAAAGAACTCGTTTCTGGCACTTTCCCCGGTGGAGTTGTGCATGGGGTGTGTTTGGAACTTTTTGTCACATGCCGGGTCCAAAATTCAGCCGTTCCCCACCTCAGCCCAGAAGGCAGGTAGAAAAACATTTGTGGTGCCTTTCAGCTGCCTACCGGAGGAACGTAAAAACGACCAAGAGAACTCCTTTCTGGGTCCTTCCCCGGTGGAGTTGTGCATGGGGTGTGTTTGGAACATTTTGTCACCAGCCGAGTCCAAAAGTCAGCAGTTCCCCATGTCTAGACCAGAAAGCAGGTAGAACAACTTTTATGGTGCCTTTCAGCTGCCTACCAAGGTAGTGTAAAAACTACCAAAAGAACTCCATTCTGGCACCTTCTCGAGTGGAGTTGTGCATTAGGCTGTGTTTGGAACTTTTTGCCACCAGCCGAGGCCAAAGGTCAGCGGTTCCCCATCTCAGCCCAGAAAGCAGGTAGTACAGCTTTTGTTGTCCCTTTCAGATGCCCACCAGAGCAATGTAAAAACTACCAAGACAACTCCTGTCTGGCACCTTCCCCGGAGGAGTTGTGCATGGGCTGTGATTGGAACTTCTTGTCACATGCCGAGTCCAAAAGTCAGCAGTTCTCCATTACAGCCCAGAAAGCAGGTAGAAAAACCTTTGTGGTGCCTTTCAGCTGCGTACCGGATCAATGTAAAATTACCAAAAGAACTCGTTTCTGGCACCTTCCCCGGTGGAGTTGTGCATGGGGTGTTTTTGGAAAATTTTGTCACCAGCCGAGTCCGAAAGTCAGCGGTTCCCCATCTCTAGCCCAGAAAGCAGGTAGAACAACATTTGTCGTGCCTTCCAGCTGCCTACCTGAGCAATATAAAAACTACCAAGAGAACTCCTTTCTGGCTCCTTCCCCGTGGAGTTGTGCATGGGCTGTGATTGGAACTTCTTGTCACATGCCGAGTACAAAAGTCAGCCGTTCCCCACCTCAGCCCAGAAAGCAGGTAGAACAACTTTTGTGGTGCCTTTCAGCTGCGTACCGGATCAATGTAAAAATTACCAAAAGAACTCGTTTCTGGCACTTTCCCCGGTGGAGTTGTGCATGGGGAGTGTTTGGAACTTTTTGTCACCAGCCGAGTCCAAAAGTCAGCCGTTCCCCATCTCTGCCCAGAAAGCAGGTAGAACAAATTTTGTGGTGCCTTTCAGGTGCCTACCGGAGGAACGTAAAAACTACCAACAGAACTCCTTTCTGGGTCCTTCCCCGTGGAGTTGTGCATGGGGTGTGTTTGGAACTTTTTGTCACCAGCCCAGTCCAAAGGTCAGCGGTTCCCCATCTCAGCCCAGAAAGCAGGTAGTACAGCTTTTGTGGTCCCTTTCAGCTGCCTACCGGAGGAACGTAAAAACTACCAAGAGAACTCCTTTCTGGGTCCTTCCCCGGTGGAGTTGTGCATGGGGTGTGTTTGGAACTTTTTGTCACCAGCCGAGTCCAAAAGTCAGCAGTTCCCCATGTCTAGACCAGAAAGCAGGTAGAACAACTTTTATGGTACCTTTCAGCTGCCTACCAAGGTAGTGTAAAAACTACAAAAAGAACTCCATTCTGGCACCTTCTCGAGTGGAGTTGTGCATTAGGCTGTGTTTGGAACTTTTTGCCACCAGCCGAGGCCAAAGGTCAGCGGTTCCCCATCTCAGCCCAGAAAGCAGGTAGTACAGCTTTTGTTGTCCCTTTCAGATGCTTACCAGAGCAATGTAAGAAATGCCAAATAATTCCTCTCTGGCACCTTCCCCGGTGGAGTTGTGCATGGGGTGTGTTTGGAACTTTTTGTCACCAGCCGAGTCCGAAAGTCAGCGGTTCCCCATCTCTAGCCCAGAAAGCAGGTAGAACAACATTTGTCGTGCCTTCCAGCTGCCTACCTGAGCAATATAAAAACTACCAAGAGAAGTCCTTTCTGGCTCCTTCCCCGTGGAGTTGTGCATGGGCTGTGATTGGAACTTCTTGTCACATGCCGAGTACAAAAGTCAGCCGTTCCCCACCTCAGCCCAGAAAGCAGGTAGAACAACTTTTGTGGTGCCTTTCAGCTGCGTACCGGATCAATGTAAAAATTACCAAAAGAACTCGTTTCTGGCACTTTCCCCGGTGGAGTTGTGCATGGGGTGTGTTTGGAACTTTTTGTCACATGCCGGGTCCAAAATTCAGCCGTTCCCCACCTCAGCCCAGAAAGCAGGTAGAAAAACATTTGTGGTGCCTTTCAGCTGCCTACCGGAGGAACGTAAAAACGACCAAGAGAACTCCTTTCTGGGTCCTTCCCCGGTGGAGTTGTGCATGGGGTGTGTTTGGAACATTTTGTCACCAGCCGAGTCCAAAAGTCAGCAGTTCCCCATGTCTAGACCAGAAAGCAGGTAGAACAACTTTTATGGTGCCTTTCAGCTGCCTACCAAGGTAGTGTAAAAACTACCAAAAGAACTCCATTCTGGCACCTTCTCGAGTGGAGTTGTGCATTAGGCTGTGTTTGGAACTTTTTGCCACCAGCCGAGGCCAAAGGTCAGCGGTTCCCCATCTCAGCCCAGAAAGCAGGTAGTACAGCTTTTGTTGTCCCTTTCAGATGCCTACCAGAGCAATGTAAGAAATACCAAATAATTCCTCTCTGGCACCTTCCCCGGTGGAGTTGTGCATGGGGTGTGTTTGGAACTTTTTGTCACCAGCCGAGTCCGAAAGTCAGCGGTTCCCCATCTCTAGCCCAGAAAGCAGGTAGAACAACATTTGTCATGCCTTCCAGCTGCCTACCTGAGCAATATAAAAACTACCAAGAGAACTCCTTTCTGGCTCCTTCCCCGTGGAGTTGTGCATGGGCTGTGATTGGAACTTCTTGTCACATGCCGAGTACAAAAGTCAGCCGTTCCCCACCTCAGCCCAGAAAGCAGGTAGAACAACTTTTGTGGTGCCTTTCAGCTGCGTACCGGATCAATGTAAAAATTACCAAAAGAACTCGTTTCTGGCACTTTCCCCGGTGGAGTTGTGCATGGGGTGTGTTTGGAACTTTTTGTCACATGCCGGGTCCAAAATTCAGCCGTTCCCCACCTCAGCCCAGAAAGCAGGTAGAAAAACATTTGTGGTGCCTTTCAGCTGCCTACCGGAGGAACGTAAAAACGACCAAGAGAACTCCTTTCTGGGTCCTTCCCCGGTGGAGTTGTGCATGGGGTGTGTTTGGAACATTTTGTCACCAGCCGAGTCCAAAAGTCAGCAGTTCCCCATGTCTAGACCAGAAAGCAGGTAGAACAACTTTTATGGTGCCTTTCAGCTGCCTACCAAGGTAGTGTAAAAACTACCAAAAGAACTCCATTCTGGCACCTTCTCGAGTGGAGTTGTGCATTAGGCTGTGTTTGGAACTTTTTGCCACCAGCCGAGGCCAAAGGTCAGCGGTTCCCCATCTCAGCCCAGAAAGCAGGTAGTACAGCTTTTGTTGTCCCTTTCAGATGCCTACCAGAGCAATGTAAGAAATACCAAATAATTCCTCTCTGGCACCTTCCCCGGTGGAGTTGTGCATGGGGTGTGTTTGGAACTTTTTGTCACCAGCCGAGTCCGAAAGTCAGCGGTTCCCCATCTCTAGCCCAGAAAGCAGGTAGAACAACATTTGTCGTGCCTTCCAGCTGCCTACCTGAGCAATATAAAAACTACCAAGAGAACTCCTTTCTGGCTCCTTCCCCGTGGAGTTGTGCATGGGCTGTGATTGGAACTTCTTGTCACATGCCGAGTACAAAAGTCAGCCGTTCCCCACCTCAGCCCAGAAAGCAGGTAGAACAACTTTTGTGGTGCCTTTCAGCTGCGTACCGGATCAATGTAAAAATTACCAAAAGAACTCGTTTCTGGCACTTTCCCCGGTGGAGTTGTGCATGGGGTGTGTTTGGAACTTTTTGTCACATGCCGGGTCCAAAATTCAGCCGTTCCCCACCTCAGCCCAGAAAGCAGGTAGAAAAACATTTGTGGTGCCTTTCAGCTGCCTACCGGAGGAACGTAAAAACGACCAAGAGAACTCCTTTCTGGGTCCTTCCCCGGTGGAGTTGTGCATGGGGTGTGTTTGGAACATTTTGTCACCAGCCGAGTCCAAAAGTCAGCAGTTCCCCATGTCTAGACCAGAAAGCAGGTAGAACAACTTTTATGGTGCCTTTCAGCTGCCTACCAAGGTAGTGTAAAAACTACCAAAAGAACTCCATTCTGGCACCTTCTCGAGTGGAGTTGTGCATTAGGCTGTGTTTGGAACTTTTTGCCACCAGCCGAGGCCAAAGGTCAGCGGTTCCCCATCTCAGCCCAGAAAGCAGGTAGTACAGCTTTTGTTGTCCCTTTCAGATGCCTACCAGAGCAATGTAAGAAATACCAAATAATTCCTCTCTGGCACCTTCCCCGGTGGAGTTGTGCATGGGGTGTGTTTGGAACTTTTTGTCACCAGCCGAGTCCGAAAGTCAGCGGTTCCCCATCTCTAGCCCAGAAAGCAGGTAGAACAACATTTGTCGTGCCTTCCAGCTGCCTACCTGAGCAATATAAAAACTACCAAGAGAACTCCTTTCTGGCTCCTTCCCCGTGGAGTTGTGCATGGGCTGTGATTGGAACTTCTTGTCACATGCCGAGTACAAAAGTCAGCCGTTCCCCACCTCAGCCCAGAAAGCAGGTAGAACAACTTTTGTGGTGCCTTTCAGCTGCGTACCGGATCAATGTAAAAATTACCAAAAGAACTCGTTTCTGGCACTTTCCCCGGTGGAGTTGTGCATGGGGTGTGTTTGGAACTTTTTGTCACATGCCGGGTCCAAAATTCAGCCGTTCCCCACCTCAGCCCAGAAAGCAGGTAGAAAAACATTTGTGGTGCCTTTCAGCTGCCTACCGGAGGAACGTAAAAACGACCAAGAGAACTCCTTTCTGGGTCCTTCCCCGGTGGAGTTGTGCATGGGGTGTGTTTGGAACTTTTTGTCACCAGCCGAGTCCAAAAGTCAGCAGTTCCCCATGTCTAGACCAGAAAGCAGGTAGAACAACTTTTATGGTGCCTTTCAGCTGCCTACCAAGGTAGTGTAAAAACTACCAAAAGAACTCCATTCTGGCACCTTCTCGAGTGGAGTTGTGCATTAGGCTGTGTTTGGAACTTTTTGCCACCAGCCGAGGCCAAAGGTCAGCGGTTCCCCATCTCAGCCCAGAAAGCAGGTAGTACAGCTTTTGTTGTCCCTTTCAGATGCCTACCAGAGCAATGTAAGAAATACCATATAATTCCTCTCTGGCACCTTCCCCGGTGGAGTTGTGCATGGGGTGTGTTTGGAACTTTTTGTCACATGCCGGGTCCAAAATTCAGCCGTTCCCCATCTCAGCCCAGAAAGCAGGTAGATCAAATTTTGTGGTGCCTTTCTGCTGCCTACCGGGGTACTGTAAAAACTACCAGCAGAACTCCTTTCTGGCACCTTCCCCGGTGGAGTTGTGCATGGGCTGTGTTTGGAACTTTTTGTCACATGCCGAGTCCAAAAGTCAGCAGTTCTCCATTACAGCCCCGAAAGCAGGTAGAAACCCTTTGTGGTGCCTTTCAGCTGCGTACCGGATCAATGTAAAATTACCAAAAGAACTCGTTTCTGGCACCTTCCCCGGTGGAGTTGTTCATGGGGTGTTTTTGGAAAATTTTGTCACCAGCCGAGTCCGAAAGTCAGCGGTTCCCCATCTCTAGCCCAGAAAGCAGGTAGAACAACATTTGTCGTGCCTTCCAGCTGCCTACCTGAGCAATATAAAAACTACCAAGAGAACTCCTTTCTGGCTCCTTCCCCGTGGAGTTGTGCATGGGCTGTGATTGGAACTTCTTGTCACATGCCGAGTACAAAAGTCAGCCGTTCCCCACCTCAGCCCAGAAAGCAGGTAGAACAACTTTTGTGGTGCCTTTCAGCTGCGTACCGGATCAATGTAAAAATTACCAAAAGAACTCGTTTCTGGCACTTTCCCCGGTGGAGTTGTGCATGGGGTGTGTTTGGAACTTTTTGTCACATGCCGGGTCCAAAATTCAGCCGTTCCCCACCTCAGCCCAGAAAGCAGGTAGAAAAACATTTGTGGTGCCTTTCAGCTGCCTACCGGAGGAACGTAAAAACGACCAAGAGAACTCCTTTCTGGGTCCTTCCCCGGTGGAGTTGTGCATGGGGTGTGTTTGGAACTTTTTGTCACCAGCCGAGTCCAAAAGTCAGCAGTTCCCCATGTCTAGACCAGAAAGCAGGTAGAACAACTTTTATGGTGCCTTTCAGCTGCCTACCAAGGTAGTGTAAAAACTACCAAAAGAACTCCATTCTGGCACCTTCTCGAGTGGAGTTGTGCATTAGGCTGTGTTTGGAACTTTTTGCCACCAGCCGAGGCCAAAGGTCAGCGGTTCCCCATCTCAGCCCAGAAAGCAGGTAGTACAGCTTTTGTTGTCCCTTTCAGATGCCTACCAGAGCAATGTAAGAAATACCATATAATTCCTCTCTGGCACCTTCCCCGGTGGAGTTGTGCATGGGGTGTGTTTGGAACTTTTTGTCACCAGCCGAGTCCGAAAGTCAGCGGTTCCCCATCTCTAGCCCAGAAAGCAGGTAGAACAACATTTGTCGTGCCTTCCAGCTGCCTACCTGAGCAATATAAAAACTACCAAGAGAACTCCTTTCTGGCTCCTTCCCCGTGGAGTTGTGCATGGGCTGTGATTGGAACTTCTTGTCACATACCGAGTACAAAAGTCAGCCGTTCCCCACCTCAGCCCAGAAAGCAGGTAGAACAACTTTTGTGGTGCCTTTCAGCTGCGTACCGGATCAATGTAAAAATTACCAAAAGAACTCGTTTCTGGCACTTTCCCCGGTGGAGTTGTGCATGGGGTGTGTTTGGAACTTTTTGTCACATGCCGGGTCCAAAATTCAGCCGTTCCCCACCTCAGCCCAGAAAGCAGGTAGAAAAACATTTGTGGTGCCTTTCAGCTGCCTACCGGAGGAACGTAAAAACTACCAAGAGAACTCCTTTCTGGGTCCTTCCCCGGTGGAGTTGTGCATGGGGTGTGTTTGGAACATTTTGTCACCAGCCGAGTCCAAAAGTCAGCAGTTCCCCATGTCTAGACCAGAAAGCAGGTAGAACAACTTTTATGGTGCCTTTCAGCTGCCTACCAAGGTAGTGTAAAAACTACCAAAAGAACTCCATTCTGGCACCTTCTCGAGTGGAGTTGTGCATTAGGCTGTGTTTGGAACTTTTTGCCACCAGCCGAGGCCAAAGGTCAGCGGTTCCCCATCTCAGCCCAGAAAGCAGGTAGTACAGCTTTTGTTGTCCCTTTCAGATGCCTACCAGAGCAATGTAAGAAATACCAAATAATTCCTCTCTGGCACCTTCCCCGGTGGAGTTGTGCATGGGGTGTGTTTGGAACTTTTTGTCACCAGCCGAGTCCGAAAGTCAGCGGTTCCCCATCTCTAGCCCAGAAAGCAGGTAGAACAACATTTGTGGTGCCTTCCAGCTGCCTACCTGAGCAATATAAAAACTACCAAGAGAACTCCTTTCTGGCTCCTTCCCCGTGGAGTTGTGCATGGGCTGTGATTGGAACTTCTTGTCACATGCCGAGTACAAAAGTCAGCAGTTCCCCATGTCTAGACCAGAAAGCAGGTAGAACAACTTTTGTGGTGCCTTTCTGCTGCCTACCGGGGTACTGTAAAAACTACCAGCAGAACTCCTTTCTGGCACCTTCCCCGGTGGAGTTGTGCATGGGCTGTGTTTGGAACTTTTTGTCACATGCCGAGTCCAAAAGTCAGCAGTTCTCCATTACAGCCCCGAAAGCAGGTAGAAAAACCTTTGTGGTGCCTTTCAGCTGCGTACCGGATCAATGTAAAATTACCAAAAGAACTCGTTTCTGGCACCTTCCCCGGTGGAGTTGTGCATGGGGTGTGTTTGGAACATTTTGTCACCAGCCGAGTCCAAAAGTCAGCAGTTCCCCATGTCTAGACCAGAAAGCAGGTAGAACAACTTTTATGGTGCCTTTCAGCTGCCTACCAAGGTAGTGTAAAAACTACCAAAAGAACTCCATTCTGGCACCTTCTCGAGTGGAGTTGTGCATTAGGCTGTGTTTGGAACTTTTTGCCACCAGCCGAGGCCAAAGGTCAGCGGTTCCCCATCTCAGCCCAGAAAGCAGGTAGTACAGCTTTTGTTGTTCCTTTCAGATGCCTACCAGAGCAATGTAAGAAATACCAAATAATTCCTCTCTGGCACCTTCCCCGGTGGAGTTGTGCATGGGGTGTGTTTGGAACTTTTTGTCACCAGCCGAGTCCGAAAGTCAGCGGTTCCCCATCTCTAGCCCAGAAAGCAGGTAGAACAACATTTGTCGTGCCTTCCAGCTGCCTACCTGAGCAATATAAAAACTACCAAGAGAACTCCTTTCTGGCTCCTTCCCCGTGGAGTTGTGCATGGGCTGTGATTGGAACTTCTTGTCACATGCCGAGTACAAAGGTCAGCCGTTCCCCATCTCTAGCCCAGAAAGCAGGTAGAACAACTTTTGTGGTGCCTTTCAGCTGCGTACCGGATCAATGTAAAAATTACCAAAAGAACTCGTTTCTGGCACTTTCCCCGGTGGAGTTGTGCATGGGGTGTGTTTGGAACTTTTTGTCACATGCCGGGTCCAGAATTCAGCCGTTCCCCACCTCAGCCCAGAAAGCAGGTAGAAAAACATTTGTGGTGCCTTTCAGCTGCCTACCGGAGGAACGTAAAAACTACCAAGAGAACTCCTTTCTGGGTCCTTCCCCGGTGGAGTTGTGCATGGGGTGTGTTTGGAACATTTTGTCACCAGCCGAGTCCAAAAGTCAGCAGTTCCCCATGTCTAGACCAGAAAGCAGGTAGAACAACTTTTATGGTGCCTTTCAGCTGCCTACCAAGGTAGTGTAAAAACTACCAAAAGAACTCCATTCTGGCACCTTCTCGAGTGGAGTTGTGCATTAGGCTGTGTTTGGAACTTTTTGCCACCAGCCGAGGCCAAAGGTCAGCGGTTCCCCATCTCAGCCCAGAAAGCAGGTAGTACAGCTTTTGTTGTCCCTTTCAGATGCCTACCAGAGCAATGTAAGAAATACCAAATAATTCCTCTCTGGCACCTTCCCCGGTGGAGTTGTGCATGGGGTGTGTTTGGAACTTTTTGTCACCAGCCGAGTCCGAAAGTCAGCGGTTCCCCATCTCTAGCCCAGAAAGCAGGTAGAACAACATTTGTCGTGCCTTCCAGCTGCCTACCTGAGCAATATAAAAACTACCAAGAGAACTCCTTTCTGGCTCCTTCCCCGTGGAGTTGTGCATGGGCTGTGATTGGAACTTCTTGTCACATGCCGAGTACAAAAGTCAGCGGTTCCCCATCTCTAGCCCAGAAAACAGGTAGAACAACTTTTGTGGTGCCTTTCAGCTGCTTAACGGATCAATGTAAAAATTACCAAAAGAACTCGTTTCTGGCACTTTCCCCGGTGGAGTTGTGCATGGGGTGTGTTTGGAACTTTTTGTCACATGCCGGGTCCAAAATTCAGCCGTTCCCCATCTCAGCCCAGAAAGCAGGTAGATCAAATTTTGTGGTGCCTTTCTGCTGCCTACCGGGGTACTGTAAAAACTACCAGCAGAACTCCTTTCTGGCACCTTCCCCGGTGGAGTTGTGCATGGGGTGTGTTTGGAACATTTTGTCACCAGCCGAGTCCAAAAGTCAGCAGTTCTCCATTACAGCCCCGAAAGCAGGTAGAAAAACCTTTGTGGTGCCTTTCAGCTGCGTACCGGATCAATGTAAAATTACCAAAAGAACTCGTTTCTGGCACCTTCCCCGGTGGAGTTGTTCATGGGGTGTTTTTGGAAAATTTTGTCACCAGCCGAGTCCGAAAGTCAGCGGTTCCCCATCTCTAGCCCAGAAAGCAGGTAGAACAACATTTGTCATGCCTTCCAGCTGCCTACCTGAGCAATATAAAAACTACCAAGAGAACTCCTTTCTGGCTCCTTCCCCGTGGAGTTGTGCATGGGCTGTGATTGGAACTTCTTGTCACATGCCGAGTACAAAAGTCAGCCGTTCCCCACCTCAGCCCAGAAAGCAGGTAGAACAACTTTTGTGGTGCCTTTCAGCTGCGTACCGGATCAATGTAAAAATTACCAAAAGAACTCGTTTCTGGCACTTTCCCCGGTGGAGTTGTGCATGGGGTGTGTTTGGAACTTTTTGTCACATGCCGGGTCCAAAATTCAGCCGTTCCCCACCTCAGCCCAGAAAGCAGGTAGAAAAACATTTGTGGTGCCTTTCAGCTGCCTACCGGAGGAACGTAAAAACGACCAAGAGAACTCCTTTCTGGGTCCTTCCCCGGTGGAGTTGTGCATGGGGTGTGTTTGGAACATTTTGTCACCAGCCGAGTCCAAAAGTCAGCAGTTCCCCATGTCTAGACCAGAAAGCAGGTAGAACAACTTTTATGGTGCCTTTCAGCTGCCTACCAAGGTAGTGTAAAAACTACCAAAAGAACTCCATTCTGGCACCTTCTCGAGTGGAGTTGTGCATTAGGCTGTGTTTGGAACTTTTTGCCACCAGCCGAGGCCAAAGGTCAGCGGTTCCCCATCTCAGCCCAGAAAGCAGGTAGTACAGCTTTTGTTGTTCCTTTCAGATGCCTACCAGAGCAATGTAAGAAATACCAAATAATTCCTCTCTGGCACCTTCCCCGGTGGAGTTGTGCATGGGGTGTGTTTGGAACTTTTTGTCACCAGCCGAGTCCGAAAGTCAGCGGTTCCCCATCTCTAGCCCAGAAAGCAGGTAGAACAACATTTGTCGTGCCTTCCAGCTGCCTACCTGAGCAATATAAAAACTACCAAGAGAACTCCTTTCTGGCTCCTTCCCCGTGGAGTTGTGCATGGGCTGTGATTGGAACTTCTTGTCACATGCCGAGTACAAAAGTCAGCCGTTCCCCACCTCAGCCCAGAAAGCAGGTAGAACAACTTTTGTGGTGCCTTTCAGCTGCGTACCGGATCAATGTAAAAATTACCAAAAGAACTCGTTTCTGGCACTTTCCCCGGTGGAGTTGTGCATGGGGTGTGTTTGGAACTTTTTGTCACATGCCGGGTCCAAAATTCAGCCGTTCCCCACCTCAGCCCAGAAAGCAGGTAGAAAAACATTTGTGGTGCCTTTCAGCTGCCTACCGGAGGAACGTAAAAACGACCAAGAGAACTCCTTTCTGGGTCCTTCCCCGGTGGAGTTGTGCATGGGGTGTGTTTGGAACATTTTGTCACCAGCCGAGTCCAAAAGTCAGCAGTTCCCCATGTCTAGACCAGAAAGCAGGTAGAACAACTTTTATGGTGCCTTTCAGCTGCCTACCAAGGTAGTGTAAAAACTACCAAAAGAACTCCATTCTGGCACCTTCTCGAGTGGAGTTGTGCATTAGGCTGTGTTTGGAACTTTTTGCCACCAGCCGAGGCCAAAGGTCAGCGGTTCCCCATCTCAGCCCAGAAAGCAGGTAGTACAGCTTTTGTTGTCCCTTTCAGATGCCTACCAGAGCAATGTAAGAAATACCAAATAATTCCTCTCTGGCACCTTCCCCGGTGGAGTTGTGCATGGGGTGTGTTTGGAACTTTTTGTCACCAGCCGAGTCCGAAAGTCAGCGGTTCCCCATCTCTAGCCCAGAAAGCAGGTAGAACAACATTTGTGGTGCCTTCCAGCTGCCTACCTGAGCAATATAAAAACTACCAAGAGAACTCCTTTCTGGCTCCTTCCCCGTGGAGTTGTGCATGGGCTGTGATTGGAACTTCTTCTCACATGCCGAGGACAAAAGTCAGCCGTTCCCCACCTCAGCCCAGAAAGCAGGTAGAACAACTTTTGTGGTGCCTTTCAGCTGCGTACCGGATCAATGTAAAAATTACCAAAAGAACTCGTTTCTGGCACTTTCCCCGGTGGAGTTGTGCATGGGGTGTGTTTGGAACTTTTTGTCACATGCCGGGTCCAGAATTCAGCCGTTCCCCACCTCAGCCCAGAAAGCAGGTAGAACAACTTTTGTGGTGCCTTTCAGCTGCTTAACGGATCAATGTAAAAATTACCAAAAGAACTCGTTTCTGGCACTTTCCCCGGTGGAGTTGTGCATGGGGTGTGTTTGGAACTTTTTGTCACATGCCGGGTCCAAAATTCAGCCGTTCCCCATCTCAGCCCAGAAAGCAGGTAGATCAAATTTTGTGGTGCCTTTCTGCTGCCTACCGGGGTACTGTAAAAACTACCAGCAGAACTCCTTTCTGGCACCTTCCCCGGTGGAGTTGTGCATGGGCTGTGTTTGGAACATTTTGTCACATGCCGAGTCCAAAAGTCAGCAGTTCTCCATTACAGCCCCGAAAGCAGGTAGAAAAACCTTTGTGGTGCCTTTCAGCTGCGTACCGGATCAATGTAAAATTACCAAAAGAACTCGTTTCTGGCACCTTCCCCGGTGGAGTTGTTCATGGGGTGTTTTTGGAAAATTTTGTCACCAGCCGAGTCCGAAAGTCAGCGGTTCCCCATCTCTAGCCCAGAAAGCAGGTAGAACAACATTTGTCGTGCCTTCCAGCTGCCTACCTGAGCAATATAAAAACTACCAAGAGAACTCCTTTCTGGCTCCTTCCCCGTGGAGTTGTGCATGGGCTGTGATTGGAACTTCTTGTCACATGCCGAGTACAAAAGTCAGCCGTTCCCCACCTCAGCCCAGAAAGCAGGTAGAACAACTTTTGTGGTGCCTTTCAGCTGCGTACCGGATCAATGTAAAAATTACCAAAAGAACTCGTTTCTGGCACTTTCCCCGGTGGAGTTGTGCATGGGGTGTGTTTGGAACTTTTTGTCACATGCCGGGTCCAAAATTCAGCCGTTCCCCACCTCAGCCCAGAAAGCAGGTAGAAAAACATTTGTGGTGCCTTTCAGCTGCCTACCGGAGGAACGTAAAAACGACCAAGAGAACTCCTTTCTGGGTCCTTCCCCGGTGGAGTTGTGCATGGGGTGTGTTTGGAACTTTTTGTCACCAGCCGAGTCCAAAAGTCAGCAGTTCCCCATGTCTAGACCAGAAAGCAGGTAGAACAACTTTTATGGTGCCTTTCAGCTGCCTACCAAGGTAGTGTAAAAACTACCAAAAGAACTCCATTCTGGCACCTTCTCGAGTGGAGTTGTGCATTAGGCTGTGTTTGGAACTTTTTGCCACCAGCCGAGGCCAAAGGTCAGCGGTTCCCCATCTCAGCCCAGAAAGCAGGTAGTACAGCTTTTGTTGTCCCTTTCAGATGCCTACCAGAGCAATGTAAGAAATACCAAATAATTCCTCTCTGGCACCTTCCCCGGTGGAGTTGTGCATGGGGTGTGTTTGGAACTTTTTGTCACCAGCCGAGTCCGAAAGTCAGCGGTTCCCCATCTCTAGCCCAGAAAGCAGGTAGAACAACATTTGTCGTGCCTTCCAGCTGCCTACCTGAGCAATATAAAAACTACCAAGAGAACTCCTTTCTGGCTCCTTCCCCGTGGAGTTGTGCATGGGCTGTGATTGGAACTTCTTGTCACATGCCGAGTACAAAAGTCAGCCGTTCCCCACCTCAGCCCAGAAAGCAGGTAGAACAACTTTTGTGGTGCCTTTCAGCTGCGTACCGGATCAATGTAAAAATTACCAAAAGAACTCGTTTCTGGCACTTTCCCCGGTGGAGTTGTGCATGGGGTGTGTTTGGAACTTTTTGTCACATGCCGGGTCCAAAATTCAGCCGTTCCCCACCTCAGCCCAGAAAGCAGGTAGAAAAACATTTGTGGTGCCTTTCAGCTGCCTACCGGAGGAACGTAAAAACGACCAAGAGAACTCCTTTCTGAGTCCTTCCTCGGTGGAGTTGTGCATGGGGTGTGTTTGGAACTTTTTGTCACCAGCCGAGTCCAAAAGTCAGCAGTTCCCCATGTCTAGACCAGAAAGCAGGTAGAACAACTTTTATGGTGCCTTTCAGCTGCCTACCAAGGTAGTGTAAAAACTACCAAAAGAACTCCATTCTGGCACCTTCTCGAGTGGAGTTGTGCATTAGGCTGTGTTTGGAACTTTTTGCCACCAGCCGAGGCCAAAGGTCAGCGGTTCCCCATCTCAGCCCAGAAAGCAGGTAGTACAGCTTTTGTTGTCCCTTTCAGATGCCTACCAGAGCAATGTAAGAAATACCAAATAATTCCTCTCTGGCACCTTCCCCGGTGGAGTTGTGCATGGGGTGTGTTTGGAACTTTTTGTCACCAGCCGAGTCCGAAAGTCAGCGGTTCCCCATCTCTAGCCCAGAAAGCAGGTAGAACAACATTTGTCGTGCCTTCCAGCTGCCTACCTGAGCAATATAAAAACGACCAAGAGAACTCCTTTCTGGGTCCTTCCCCGGTGGAGTTGTGCATGGGGTGTGTTTGGAACATTTTGTCACCAGCCGAGTCCAAAAGTCAGCAGTTCCCCATGTCTAGACCAGAAAGCAGGTAGAACAACTTTTATGGTGCCTTTCAGCTGCCTACCAAGGTAGTGTAAAAACTACCAAAAGAACTCCATTCTGGCACCTTCTCGAGTGGAGTTGTGCATTAGGCTGTGTTTGGAACTTTTTGCCACCAGCCGAGGCCAAAGGTCAGCGGTTCCCCATCTCAGCCCAGAAAGCAGGTAGTACAGCTTTTGTTGTCCCTTTCAGATGCCTACCAGAGCAATGTAAGAAATACCAAATAATTCCTCTCTGGCACCTTCCCCGGTGGAGTTGTGCATGGGGTGTGTTTGGAACTTTTTGTCACCAGCCGAGTCCGAAAGTCAGCGGTTCCCCATCTCTAGCCCAGAAAGCAGGTAGAACAACATTTGTCGTGCCTTCCAGCTGCCTACCTGAGCAATATAAAAACTACCAAGAGAACTCCTTTCTGGCTCCTTCCCCGTGGAGTTGTGCATGGGCTGTGATTGGAACTTCTTCTCACATGCCGAGGACAAAAGTCAGCCGTTCCCCACCTCAGCCCAGAAAGCAGGTAGAACAACTTTTGTGGTGCCTTTCAGCTGCGTACCGGATCAATGTAAAAATTACCAAAAGAACTCGTTTCTGGCACTTTCCCCGGTGGAGTTGTGCATGGGGTGTGTTTGGAACTTTTTGTCACATGCCGGGTCCAGAATTCAGCCGTTCCCCACCTCAGCCCAGAAAGCAGGTAGAACAACTTTTGTGGTGCCTTTCAGCTGCTTAACGGATCAATGTAAAAATTACCAAAAGAACTCGTTTCTGGCACTTTCCCCGGTGGAGTTGTGCATGGGGTGTGTTTGGAACTTTTTGTCACATGCCGGGTCCAAAATTCAGCCGTTCCCCATCTCAGCCCAGAAAGCAGGTAGATCAAATTTTGTGGTGCCTTTCTGCTGCCTACCGGGGTACTGTAAAAACTACCAGCAGAACTCCTTTCTGGCACCTTCCCCGGTGGAGTTGTGCATGGGCTGTGTTTGGAACATTTTGTCACATGCCGAGTCCAAAAGTCAGCAGTTCTCCATTACAGCCCCGAAAGCAGGTAGAAAAACCTTTGTGGTGCCTTTCAGCTGCGTACCGGATCAATGTAAAATTACCAAAAGAACTCGTTTCTGGCACCTTCCCCGGTGGAGTTGTTCATGGGGTGTTTTTGGAAAATTTTGTCACCAGCCGAGTCCGAAAGTCAGCGGTTCCCCATCTCTAGCCCAGAAAGCAGGTAGAACAACATTTGTCGTGCCTTCCAGCTGCCTACCTGAGCAATATAAAAACTACCAAGAGAACTCCTTTCTGGCTCCTTCCCCGTGGAGTTGTGCATGGGCTGTGATTGGAACTTCTTGTCACATGCCGAGTACAAAAGTCAGCCGTTCCCCACCTCAGCCCAGAAAGCAGGTAGAACAACTTTTGTGGTGCCTTTCAGCTGCGTACCGGATCAATGTAAAAATTACCAAAAGAACTCGTTTCTGGCACTTTCCCCGGTGGAGTTGTGCATGGGGTGTGTTTGGAACTTTTTGTCACATGCCGGGTCCAAAATTCAGCCGTTCCCCACCTCAGCCCAGAAAGCAGGTAGAAAAACATTTGTGGTGCCTTTCAGCTGCCTACCGGAGGAACGTAAAAACGACCAAGAGAACTCCTTTCTGGGTCCTTCCCCGGTGGAGTTGTGCATGGGGTGTGTTTGGAACTTTTTGTCACCAGCCGAGTCCAAAAGTCAGCAGTTCCCCATGTCTAGACCAGAAAGCAGGTAGAACAACTTTTATGGTGCCTTTCAGCTGCCTACCAAGGTAGTGTAAAAACTACCAAAAGAACTCCATTCTGGCACCTTCTCGAGTGGAGTTGTGCATTAGGCTGTGTTTGGAACTTTTTGCCACCAGCCGAGGCCAAAGGTCAGCGGTTCCCCATCTCAGCCCAGAAAGCAGGTAGTACAGCTTTTGTTGTCCCTTTCAGATGCCTACCAGAGCAATGTAAGAAATACCAAATAATTCCTCTCTGGCACCTTCCCCGGTGGAGTTGTGCATGGGGTGTGTTTGGAACTTTTTGTCACCAGCCGAGTCCGAAAGTCAGCGGTTCCCCATCTCTAGCCCAGAAAGCAGGTAGAACAACATTTGTCGTGCCTTCCAGCTGCCTACCTGAGCAATATAAAAACTACCAAGAGAACTCCTTTCTGGCTCCTTCCCCGTGGAGTTGTGCATGGGCTGTGATTGGAACTTCTTGTCACATGCCGAGTACAAAAGTCAGCCGTTCCCCACCTCAGCCCAGAAAGCAGGTAGAACAACTTTTGTGGTGCCTTTCAGCTGCGTACCGGATCAATGTAAAAATTACCAAAAGAACTCGTTTCTGGCACTTTCCCCGGTGGAGTTGTGCATGGGGTGTGTTTGGAACTTTTTGTCACATGCCGGGTCCAAAATTCAGCCGTTCCCCACCTCAGCCCAGAAAGCAGGTAGAAAAACATTTGTGGTGCCTTTCAGCTGCCTACCGGAGGAACGTAAAAACGACCAAGAGAACTCCTTTCTGAGTCCTTCCTCGGTGGAGTTGTGCATGGGGTGTGTTTGGAACTTTTTGTCACCAGCCGAGTCCAAAAGTCAGCAGTTCCCCATGTCTAGACCAGAAAGCAGGTAGAACAACTTTTATGGTGCCTTTCAGCTGCCTACCAAGGTAGTGTAAAAACTACCAAAAGAACTCCATTCTGGCACCTTCTCGAGTGGAGTTGTGCATTAGGCTGTGTTTGGAACTTTTTGCCACCAGCCGAGGCCAAAGGTCAGCGGTTCCCCATCTCAGCCCAGAAAGCAGGTAGTACAGCTTTTGTTGTCCCTTTCAGATGCCTACCAGAGCAATGTAAGAAATACCATATAATTCCTCTCTGGCACCTTCCCCGGTGGAGTTGTGCATGGGGTGTGTTTGGAACTTTTTGTCACATGCCGGGTCCAAAATTCAGCCGTTCCCCACCTCAGCCCAGAAAGCAGGTAGAAAAACATTTGTGGTGCCTTTCAGCTGCCTACCGGAGGAACGTAAAAACGACCAAGAGAACTCCTTTCTGGGTCCTTCCCCGGTGGAGTTGTGCATGGGGTGTGTTTGGAACATTTTGTCACCAGCCGAGTCCAAAAGTCAGCAGTTCCCCATGTCTAGACCAGAAAGCAGGTAGAACAACTTTTATGGTGCCTTTCAGCTGCCTACCAAGGTAGTGTAAAAACTACCAAAAGAACTCCATTCTGGCACCTTCTCGAGTGGAGTTGTGCATTAGGCTGTGTTTGGAACTTTTTGCCACCAGCCGAGGCCAAAGGTCAGCGGTTCCCCATCTCAGCCCAGAAAGCAGGTAGTACAGCTTTTGTTGTCCCTTTCAGATGCCTACCAGAGCAATGTAAGAAATACCAAATAATTCCTCTCTGGCACCTTCCCCGGTGGAGTTGTGCATGGGGTGTGTTTGGAACTTTTTGTCACCAGCCGAGTCCGAAAGTCAGCGGTTCCCCATCTCTAGCCCAGAAAGCAGGTAGAACAACATTTGTCGTGCCTTCCAGCTGCCTACCTGAGCAATATAAAAACTACCAAGAGAACTCCTTTCTGGCTCCTTCCCCGTGGAGTTGTGCATGGGCTGTGATTGGAACTTCTTGTCACATGCCGAGTACAAAAGTCAGCCGTTCCCCACCTCAGCCCAGAAAGCAGGTAGAACAACTTTTGTGGTGCCTTTCAGCTGCGTACCGGATCAATGTAAAAATTACCAAAAGAACTCGTTTCTGGCACTTTCCCCGGTGGAGTTGTGCATGGGGTGTGTTTGGAACTTTTTGTCACATGCCGGGTCCAGAATTCAGCCGTTCCCCACCTCAGCCCAGAAAGCAGGTAGAAAAACATTTGTGGTGCCTTTCAGCTGCCTACCGGAGGAACGTAAAAACTACCAAGAGAACTCCTTTCTGGGTCCTTCCCCGGTGGAGTTGTGCATGGGGTGTGTTTGGAACTTTTTGTCACCAGCCGAGTCCAAAAGTCAGCAGTTCCCCATGTCTAGACCAGAAAGCAGGTAGAACAACTTTTATGGTGCCTTTCAGCTGCCTACCAAGGTAGTGTAAAAACTACAAAAAGAACTCCATTCTGGCACCTTCTCGAGTGGAGTTGTGCATTAGGCTGTGTTTGGAACTTTTTGCCACCAGCCGAGGCCAAAGGTCAGCGGTTCCCCATCTCAGCCCAGAAAGCAGGTAGTACAGCTTTTGTTGTCCCTTTCAGATGCCTACCAGAGCAATGTAAGAAATACCATATAATTCCTCTCTGGCACCTTCCCCGGTGGAGTTGTGCATGGGGTGTGTTTGGAACTTTTTGTCACATGCCGGGTCCAAAATTCAGCCGTTCCCCACCTCAGCCCAGAAAGCAGGTAGATCAAATTTTGTGGTGCCTTTCTGCTGCCTACCGGGGTACTGTAAAAACTACCAGCAGAACTCCTTTCTGGCACCTTCCCCGGTGGAGTTGTGCATGGGCTGTGTTTGGAACTTTTTGTCACATGCCGAGTCCAAAAGTCAGCAGTTCTCCATTACAGCCCCGAAAGCAGGTAGAAACCCTTTGTGGTGCCTTTCAGCTGCGTACCGGATCAATGTAAAATTACCAAAAGAACTCGTTTCTGGCACCTTCCCCGGTGGAGTTGTTCATGGGGTGTTTTTGGAAAATTTTGTCACCAGCCGAGTCCGAAAGTCAGCGGTTCCCCATCTCTAGCCCAGAAAGCAGGTAGAACAACATTTGTCGTGCCTTCCAGCTGCCTACCTGAGCAATATAAAAACTACCAAGAGAACTCCTTTCTGGCTCCTTCCCCGTGGAGTTGTGCATGGGCTGTGATTGGAACTTCTTGTCACATGCCGAGTACAAAAGTCAGCCGTTCCCCACCTCAGCCCAGAAAGCAGGTAGAACAACTTTTGTGGTGCCTTTCAGCTGCGTACCGGATCAATGTAAAAATTACCAAAAGAACTCGTTTCTGGCACTTTCCCCGGTGGAGTTGTGCATGGGGTGTGTTTGGAACTTTTTGTCACATGCCGGGTCCAAAATTCAGCCGTTCCCCACCTCAGCCCAGAAAGCAGGTAGAAAAACATTTGTGGTGCCTTTCAGCTGCCTACCGGAGGAACGTAAAAACGACCAAGAGAACTCCTTTCTGGGTCCTTCCCCGGTGGAGTTGTGCATGGGGTGTGTTTGGAACATTTTGTCACCAGCCGAGTCCAAAAGTCAGCAGTTCCCCATGTCTAGACCAGAAAGCAGGTAGAACAACTTTTATGGTGCCTTTCAGCTGCCTACCAAGGTAGTGTAAAAACTACAAAAAGAACTCCATTCTGGCACCTTCTCGAGTGGAGTTGTGCATTAGGCTGTGTTTGGAACTTTTTGCCACCAGCCGAGGCCAAAGGTCAGCGGTTCCCCATCTCAGCCCAGAAAGCAGGTAGTACAGCTTTTGTTGTCCCTTTCAGATGCCTACCAGAGCAATGTAAGAAATACCAAATAATTCCTCTCTGGCACCTTCCCCGGTGGAGTTGTGCATGGGGTGTGTTTGGAACTTTTTGTCACCAGCCGAGTCCGAAAGTCAGCGGTTCCCCATCTCTAGCCCAGAAAGCAGGTAGAACAACATTTGTCGTGCCTTCCAGCTGCCTACCTGAGCAATATAAAAACTACCAAGAGAACTCCTTTCTGGCTCCTTCCCCGTGGAGTTGTGCATGGGCTGTGATTGGAACTTCTTGTCACATGCCGAGTACAAAAGTCAGCCGTTCCCCACCTCAGCCCAGAAAGCAGGTAGAACAACTTTTGTGGTGCCTTTCAGCTGCATACCGGATCAATGTAAAAATTACCAAAAGAACTCGTTTCTGGCACTTTCCCCGGTGGAGTTGTGCATGGGGTGTGTTTGGAACTTTTTGTCACATGCCGGGTCCAAAATTCAGCCGTTCCCCACCTCAGCCCAGAAAGCAGGTAGAAAAACATTTGTGGTGCCTTTCAGCTGCCTACCGGAGGAACGTAAAAACGACCAAGAGAACTCCTTTCTGGGTCCTTCCCCGGTGGAGTTGTGCATGGGGTGTGTTTGGAACTTTTTGTCACCAGCCGAGTCCAAAAGTCAGCAGTTCCCCATGTCTAGACCAGAAAGCAGGTAGAACAACTTTTATGGTGCCTTTCAGCTGCCTACCAAGGTAGTGTAAAAACTACCAAAAGAACTCCATTCTGGCACCTTCTCGAGTGGAGTTGTGCATTAGGCTGTGTTTGGAACTTTTTGCCACCAGCCGAGGCCAAAGGTCAGCGGTTCCCCATCTCAGCCCAGAAAGCAGGTAGTACAGCTTTTGTTGTCCCTTTCAGATGCCTACCAGAGCAATGTAAGAAATACCAAATAATTCCTCTCTGGCACCTTCCCCGGTGGAGTTGTGCATGGGGTGTGTTTGGAACTTTTTGTCACCAGCCGAGTCCGAAAGTCAGCGGTTCCCCATCTCTAGCCCAGAAAGCAGGTAGAACAACATTTGTCGTGCCTTCCAGCTGCCTACCTGAGCAATATAAAAACTACCAAGAGAACTCCTTTCTGGCTCCTTCCCCGTGGAGTTGTGCATGGGCTGTGATTGGAACTTCTTCTCACATGCCGAGGACAAAAGTCAGCCGTTCCCCACCTCAGCCCAGAAAGCAGGTAGAACAACTTTTGTGGTGCCTTTCAGCTGCGTACCGGATCAATGTAAAAATTACCAAAAGAACTCGTTTCTGGCACTTTCCCCGGTGGAGTTGTGCATGGGGTGTGTTTGGAACTTTTTGTCACATGCCGGGTCCAAAATTCAGCCGTTCCCCACCTCAGCCCAGAAAGCAGGTAGAAAAACATTTGTGGTGCCTTTCAGCTGCCTACCGGAGGAACGTAAAAACGACCAAGAGAACTCCTTTCTGGGTCCTTCCCCGGTGGAGTTGTGCATGGGGTGTGTTTGGAACATTTTGTCACCAGCCGAGTCCAAAAGTCAGCAGTTCCCCATGTCTAGACCAGAAAGCAGGTAGAACAACTTTTATGGTGCCTTTCAGCTGCCTACCAAGGTAGTGTAAAAACTACCAAAAGAACTCCATTCTGGCACCTTCTCGAGTGGAGTTGTGCATTAGGCTGTGTTTGGAACTTTTTGCCACCAGCCGAGGCCAAAGGTCAGCGGTTCCCCATCTCAGCCCAGAAAGCAGGTAGTACAGCTTTTGTTGTCCCTTTCAGATGCCTACCAGAGCAATGTAAGAAATACCAAATAATTCCTCTCTGGCACCTTCCCCGGTGGAGTTGTGCATGGGGTGTGTTTGGAACTTTTTGTCACCAGCCGAGTCCGAAAGTCAGCGGTTCCCCATCTCTAGCCCAGAAAGCAGGTAGAACAACATTTGTCGTGCCTTCCAGCTGCCTACCTGAGCAATATAAAAACTACCAAGAGAACTCCTTTCTGGCTCCTTCCCCGTGGAGTTGTGCATGGGCTGTGATTGGAACTTCTTGTCACATGCCGAGTACAAAAGTCAGCGGTTCCCCATCTCTAGCCCAGAAAACAGGTAGAACAACTTTTGTGGTGCCTTTCAGCTGCTTAACGGATCAATGTAAAAATTACCAAAAGAACTCGTTTCTGGCACTTTCCCCGGTGGAGTTGTGCATGGGGTGTGTTTGGAACTTTTTGTCACATGCCGGGTCCAGAATTCAGCCGTTCCCCACCTCAGCCCAGAAAGCAGGTAGAAAAACATTTGTGGTGCCTTTCAGCTGCCTACCGGAGGAACGTAAAAACGACCAAGAGAACTCCTTTCTGGGTCCTTCCCCGGTGGAGTTGTGCATGGGGTGTGTTTGGAACATTTTGTCACCAGCCGAGTCCAAAAGTCAGCAGTTCCCCATGTCTAGACCAGAAAGCAGGTAGAACAACTTTTATGGTGCCTTTCAGCTGCCTACCAAGGTAGTGTAAAAACTACCAAAAGAACTCCATTCTGGCACCTTCTCGAGTGGAGTTGTGCATTAGGCTGTGTTTGGAACTTTTTGCCACCAGCCGAGGCCAAAGGTCAGCGGTTCCCCATCTCAGCCCAGAAAGCAGGTAGTACAGCTTTTGTTGTCCCTTTCAGATGCCTACCAGAGCAATGTAAGAAATACCAAATAATTCCTCTCTGGCACCTTCCCCGGTGGAGTTGTGCATGGGGTGTGTTTGGAACTTTTTGTCACCAGCCGAGTCCGAAAGTCAGCGGTTCCCCATCTCTAGCCCAGAAAGCAGGTAGAACAACATTTGTCGTGCCTTCCAGCTGCCTACCTGAGCAATATAAAAACTACCAAGAGAACTCCTTTCTGGCTCCTTCCCCGTGGAGTTGTGCATGGGCTGTGATTGGAACTTCTTGTCACATGCCGAGTACAAAAGTCAGCCGTTCCCCACCTCAGCCCAGAAAGCAGGTAGAACAACTTTTGTGGTGCCTTTCAGCTGCGTACCGGATCAATGTAAAAATTACCAAAAGAACTCGTTTCTGGCACTTTCCCCGGTGGAGTTGTGCATGGGGTGTGTTTGGAACTTTTTGTCACATGCCGGGTCCAGAATTCAGCCGTTCCCCACCTCAGCCCAGAAAGCAGGTAGAAAAACATTTGTGGTGCCTTTCAGCTGCCTACCGGAGGAACGTAAAAACTACCAAGAGAACTCCTTTCTGGGTCCTTCCCCGGTGGAGTTGTGCATGGGGTGTGTTTGGAACATTTTGTCACCAGCCGAGTCCAAAAGTCAGCAGTTCCCCATGTCTAGACCAGAAAGCAGGTAGAACAACTTTTATGGTGCCTTTCAGCTGCCTACCAAGGTAGTGTAAAAACTACCAAAAGAACTCCATTCTGGCACCTTCTCGAGTGGAGTTGTGCATTAGGCTGTGTTTGGAACTTTTTGCCACCAGCCGAGGCCAAAGGTCAGCGGTTCCCCATCTCAGCCCAGAAAGCAGGTAGTACAGCTTTTGTTGTCCCTTTCAGATGCCTACCAGAGCAATGTAAGAAATACCAAATAATTCCTCTCTGGCACCTTCCCCGGTGGAGTTGTGCATGGGGTGTGTTTGGAACTTTTTGTCACCAGCCGAGTCCGAAAGTCAGCGGTTCCCCATCTCTAGCCCAGAAAGCAGGTAGAACAACATTTGTCGTGCCTTCCAGCTGCCTACCTGAGCAATATAAAAACTACCAAGAGAACTCCTTTCTGGCTCCTTCCCCGTGGAGTTGTGCATGGGCTGTGATTGGAACTTCTTGTCACATGCCGAGTACAAAAGTCAGCGGTTCCCCATCTCTAGCCCAGAAAACAGGTAGAACAACTTTTGTGGTGCCTTTCAGCTGCTTAACGGATCAATGTAAAAATTACCAAAAGAACTCGTTTCTGGCACTTTCCCCGGTGGAGTTGTGCATGGGGTGTGTTTGGAACTTTTTGTCACATGCCGGGTCCAGAATTCAGCCGTTCCCCACCTCAGCCCAGAAAGCAGGTAGAAAAACATTTGTGGTGCCTTTCAGCTGCCTACCGGAGGAACGTAAAAACTACCAAGAGAACTCCTTTCTGGGTCCTTCCCCGGTGGAGTTGTGCATGGGGTGTGTTTGGAACATTTTGTCACCAGCCGAGTCCAAAAGTCAGCAGTTCCCCATGTCTAGACCAGAAAGCAGGTAGAACAACTTTTATGGTGCCTTTCAGCTGCCTACCAAGGTAGTGTAAAAACTACCAAAAGAACTCCATTCTGGCACCTTCTCGAGTGGAGTTGTGCATTAGGCTGTGTTTGGAACTTTTTGCCACCAGCCGAGGCCAAAGGTCAGCGGTTCCCCATCTCAGCCCAGAAAGCAGGTAGTACAGCTTTTGTTGTCCCTTTCAGATGCCTACCAGAGCAATGTAAGAAATACCAAATAATTCCTCTCTGGCACCTTCCCCGGTGGAGTTGTGCATGGGGTGTGTTTGGAACTTTTTGTCACCAGCCGAGTCCGAAAGTCAGCGGTTCCCCATCTCTAGCCCAGAAAGCAGGTAGAACAACATTTGTCGTGCCTTCCAGCTGCCTACCTGAGCAATATAAAAACTACCAAGAGAACTCCTTTCTGGCTCCTTCCCCGTGGAGTTGTGCATGGGCTGTGATTGGAACTTCTTGTCACATGCCGAGTACAAAAGTCAGCGGTTCCCCATCTCTAGCCCAGAAAACAGGTAGAACAACTTTTGTGGTGCCTTTCAGCTGCTTAACGGATCAATGTAAAAATTACCAAAAGAACTCGTTTCTGGCACTTTCCCTGGTGGAGTTGTGCATGGGGTGTGTTTGGAACTTTTTGTCACATGCCGGGTCCAAAATTCAGCCGTTCCCCACCTCAGCCCAGAAAGCAGGTAGATCAAATTTTGTGGTGCCTTTCTGCTGCCTACCGGGGTACTGTAAAAACTACCAGCAGAACTCCTTTCTGGCACCTTCCCCGGTGGAGTTGTGCATGGGCTGTGTTTGGAACTTTTTGTCACATGCCGAGTCCAAAAGTCAGCAGTTCTCCATTACAGCCCCGAAAGCAGGTAGAAAAACCTTTGTGGTGCCTTTCAGCTGCGTACCGGATCAATGTAAAATTACCAAAAGAACTCGTTTCTGGCACCTTCCCCGGTGGAGTTGTTCATGGGGTGTTTTTGGAAAATTTTGTCACCAGCCGAGTCCGAAAGTCAGCGGTTCCCCATCTCTAGCCCAGAAAGCAGGTAGAACAACATTTGTCGTGCCTTCCAGCTGCCTACCTGAGCAATATAAAAACTACCAAGAGAACTCCTTTCTGGCTCCTTCCCCGTGGAGTTGTGCATGGGCTGTGATTGGAACTTCTTGTCACATGCCGAGTACAAAAGTCAGCCGTTCCCCACCTCAGCCCAGAAAGCAGGTAGAACAACTTTTGTGATGCCTTTCAGCTGCGTACCGGATCAATGTAAAAATTACCAAAAGAACTCGTTTCTGGCACTTTCCCCGGTGGAGTTGTGCATGGGGTGTGTTTGGAACTTTTTGTCACATGCCGGGTCCAAAATTCAGCCGTTCCCCACCTCAGCCCAGAAAGCAGGTAGAAAAACATTTGTGGTGCCTTTCAGCTGCCTACCGGAGGAACGTAAAAACGACCAAGAGAACTCCTTTCTGGGTCCTTCCCCGGTGGAGTTGTGCATGGGGTGTGTTTGGAACATTTTGTCACCAGCCGAGTCCAAAAGTCAGCAGTTCCCCATGTCTAGACCAGAAAGCAGGTAGAACAACTTTTATGGTGCCTTTCAGCTGCCTACCAAGGTAGTGTAAAAACTACAAAAAGAACTCCATTCTGGCACCTTCTCGAGTGGAGTTGTGCATTAGGCTGTGTTTGGAACTTTTTGCCACCAGCCGAGGCCAAAGGTCAGCGGTTCCCCATCTCTAGCCCAGAAAGCAGGAAGTACAGCTTTTGTTGTCCCTTTCAGATGCCTACCAGAGCAATGTAAGAAATACCATATAATTCCTCTCTGGCACCTTCCCCGGTGGAGTTGTGCATGGGGTGTGTTTGGAACATTTTGTCACCAGCCGAGTCCGAAAGTCAGCGGTTCCCCATCTCTAGCCCAGAAAGCAGGTAGAACAACATTTGTCGTGCCTTCCAGCTGCCTACCTGAGCAATATAAAAACTACCAAGAGAACTCCTTTCTGGCTCCTTCCCCGTGGAGTTGTGCATGGGCTGTGATTGGAACTTCTTGTCACATGCCGAGTACAAAAGTCAGCCGTTCCCCACCTCAGCCCAGAAAGCAGGTAGAACAACTTTTGTGGTGCCTTTCAGCTGCGTACCGGATCAATGTAAAAATTACCAAAAGAACTCGTTTCTGGCACTTTCCCCGGTGGAGTTGTGCATGGGGTGTGTTTGGAACTTTTTGTCACATGCCGGGTCCAAAATTCAGCCGTTCCCCACCTCAGCCCAGAAAGCAGGTAGAAAAACATTTGTGGTGCCTTTCAGCTGCCTACCGGAGGAAAGTAAAAACGACCAAGAGAACTCCTTTCTGGGTCCTTCCCCGGTGGAGTTGTGCATGGGGTGTGTTTGGAACATTTTGTCACCAGCCGAGTCCAAATGTCAGCAGTTCCCCATGTCTAGACCAGAAAGCAGGTAGAACAACTTTTATGGTGCCTTTCAGCTGCCTACCAAGGTAGTGTAAAAACTACAAAAAGAACTCCATTCTGGCACCTTCTCGAGTGGAGTTGTGCATTAGGCTGTGTTTGGAACTTTTTGCCACCAGCCGAGGCCAAAGGTCAGCGGTTCCCCATCTCAGCCCAGAAAGCAGGTAGTACAGCTTTTGTTGTCCCTTTCAGATGCCTACCAGAGCAATGTAAGAAATACCAAATAATTCCTCTCTGGCACCTTCCCCGGTGGAGTTGTGCATGGGGTGTGTTTGGAACATTTTGTCACATGCCGGGTCCAGAATTCAGCCGTTCCCCACCTCAGCCCAGAAAGCAGGTAGAAAAACATTTGTGGTGCCTTTCAGCTGCCTACCGGAGGAACGTAAAAACGACCAAGAGAACTCCTTTCTGGGTCCTTCCGCGGTGGAGTTGTGCATGGGGTGTGTTTGGAACATTTTGTCACCAGCCGAGTCCAAAAGTCAGCAGTTCCCCATGTCTAGACCAGAAAGCAGGTAGAACAACTTTTATGGTGCCTTTCAGCTGCCTACCAAGGTAGTGTAAAAACTACAAAAAGAACTCCATTCTGGCACCTTCTCGAGTGGAGTTGTGCATTAGGCTGTGTTTGGAACTTTTTGCCACCAGCCGAGGCCAAAGGTCAGCGGTTCCCCATCTCAGCCCAGAAAGCAGGTAGTACAGCTTTTGTTGTCCCTTTCAGATGCCTACCAGAGCAATGTAAGAAATACCAAATAATTCCTCTCTGGCACCTTCCCCGGTGGAGTTGTGCATGGGGTGTGTTTGGAACATTTTGTCACATGCCGGGTCCAAAATTCAGCCGTTCCCCACCTCAGCCCAGAAAGCAGGTAGAAAAACATTTGTGGTGCCTTTCAGCTGCCTACCGGAGGAACGTAAAAACGACCAAGAGAACTCCTTTCTGGGTCCTTCCCCGGTGGAGTTGTGCATGGGGTGTGTTTGGAACATTTTGTCACCAGCCGAGTCCAAAAGTCAGCAGTTCCCCATGTCTAGACCAGAAAGCAGGTAGAACAACTTTTATGGTGCCTTTCAGCTGCCTACCAAGGTAGTGTAAAAACTACCAAAAGAACTCCATTCTGGCACCTTCTCGAGTGGAGTTGTGCATTAGGCTGTGTTTGGAACTTTTTGCCACCAGCCGAGGCCAAAGGTCAGCGGTTCCCCATCTCAGCCCAGAAAGCAGGTAGTACAGCTTTTGTTGTCCCTTTCAGATGCCTACCAGAGCAATGTAAGAAATACCAAATAATTCCTCTCTGGCACCTTCCCCGGTGGAGTTGTGCATGGGGTGTGTTTGGAACTTTTTGTCACCAGCCGAGTCCGAAAGTCAGCGGTTCCCCATCTCTAGCCCAGAAAGCAGGTAGAACAACATTTGTCGTGCCTTCCAGCTGCCTACCTGAGCAATATAAAAACTACCAAGAGAACTCCTTTCTGGCTCCTTCCCCGTGGAGTTGTGCATGGGCTGTGATTGGAACTTCTTGTCACATGCCGAGTACAAAAGTCAGCCGTTCCCCACCTCAGCCCAGAAAGCAGGTAGAACAACTTTTGTGGTGCCTTTCAGCTGCGTACCGGATCAATGTAAAAATTACCAAAAGAACTCGTTTCTGGCACTTTCCCCGGTGGAGTTGTGCATGGGGTGTGTTTGGAACTTTTTGTCACATGCCGGGTCCAGAATTCAGCCGTTCCCCACCTCAGCCCAGAAAGCAGGTAGAAAAACATTTGTGGTGCCTTTCAGCTGCCTACCGGAGGAACGTAAAAACTACCAAGAGAACTCCTTTCTGGGTCCTTCCCCGGTGGAGTTGTGCATGGGGTGTGTTTGGAACATTTTGTCACCAGCCGAGTCCAAAAGTCAGCAGTTCCCCATGTCTAGACCAGAAAGCAGGTAGAACAACTTTTATGGTGCCTTTCAGCTGCCTACCAAGGTAGTGTAAAAACTACCAAAAGAACTCCATTCTGGCACCTTCTCGAGTGGAGTTGTGCATTAGGCTGTGTTTGGAACTTTTTGCCACCAGCCGAGGCCAAAGGTCAGCGGTTCCCCATCTCAGCCCAGAAAGCAGGTAGTACAGCTTTTGTTGTCCCTTTCAGATGCCTACCAGAGCAATGTAAGAAATACCAAATAATTCCTCTCTGGCACCTTCCCCGGTGGAGTTGTGCATGGGGTGTGTTTGGAACTTTTTGTCACCAGCCGAGTCCGAAAGTCAGCGGTTCCCCATCTCTAGCCCAGAAAGCAGGTAGAACAACATTTGTCGTGCCTTCCAGCTGCCTACCTGAGCAATATAAAAACTACCAAGAGAACTCCTTTCTGGCTCCTTCCCCGTGGAGTTGTGCATGGGCTGTGATTGGAACTTCTTGTCACATGCCGAGTACAAAAGTCAGCGGTTCCCCATCTCTAGCCCAGAAAACAGGTAGAACAACTTTTGTGGTGCCTTTCAGCTGCTTAACGGATCAATGTAAAAATTACCAAAAGAACTCGTTTCTGGCACTTTCCCCGGTGGAGTTGTGCATGGGGTGTGTTTGGAACTTTTTGTCACATGCCGGGTCCAGAATTCAGCCGTTCCCCACCTCAGCCCAGAAAGCAGGTAGAAAAACATTTGTGGTGCCTTTCAGCTGCCTACCGGAGGAACGTAAAAACTACCAAGAGAACTCCTTTCTGGGTCCTTCCCCGGTGGAGTTGTGCATGGGGTGTGTTTGGAACATTTTGTCACCAGCCGAGTCCAAAAGTCAGCAGTTCCCCATGTCTAGACCAGAAAGCAGGTAGAACAACTTTTATGGTGCCTTTCAGCTGCCTACCAAGGTAGTGTAAAAACTACCAAAAGAACTCCATTCTGGCACCTTCTCGAGTGGAGTTGTGCATTAGGCTGTGTTTGGAACTTTTTGCCACCAGCCGAGGCCAAAGGTCAGCGGTTCCCCATCTCAGCCCAGAAAGCAGGTAGTACAGCTTTTGTTGTCCCTTTCAGATGCCTACCAGAGCAATGTAAGAAATACCAAATAATTCCTCTCTGGCACCTTCCCCGGTGGAGTTGTGCATGGGGTGTGTTTGGAACTTTTTGTCACCAGCCGAGTCCGAAAGTCAGCGGTTCCCCATCTCTAGCCCAGAAAGCAGGTAGAACAACATTTGTCGTGCCTTCCAGCTGCCTACCTGAGCAATATAAAAACTACCAAGAGAACTCCTTTCTGGCTCCTTCCCCGTGGAGTTGTGCATGGGCTGTGATTGGAACTTCTTGTCACATGCCGAGTACAAAAGTCAGCGGTTCCCCATCTCTAGCCCAGAAAACAGGTAGAACAACTTTTGTGGTGCCTTTCAGCTGCTTAACGGATCAATGTAAAAATTACCAAAAGAACTCGTTTCTGGCACTTTCCCCGGTGGAGTTGTGCATGGGGTGTGTTTGGAACTTTTTGTCACATGCCAGGTCCAAAATTCAGCCGTTCCCCACCTCAGCCCAGAAAGCAGGTAGATCAAATTTTGTGGTGCCTTTCTGCTGCCTACCGGGGGTACTGTAAAAACTACCAGCAGAACTCCTTTCTGGCACCTTCCCCGGTGGAGTTGTGCATGGGCTGTGTTTGGAACTTTTTGTCACATGCCGAGTCCAAAAGTCAGCAGTTCTCCATTACAGCCCCGAAAGCAGGTAGAAAAACCTTTGTGGTGCCTTTCAGCTGCGTACCGGATCAATGTAAAATTACCAAAAGAACTCGTTTCTGGCACCTTCCCCGGTGGAGTTGTTCATGGGGTGTTTTTGGAAAATTTTGTCACCAGCCGAGTCCGAAAGTCAGCGGTTCCCCATCTCTAGCCCAGAAAGCAGGTAGAACAACATTTGTCGTGCCTTCCAGCTGCCTACCTGAGCAATATAAAAACTACCAAGAGAACTCCTTTCTGGCTCCTTCCCCGTGGAGTTGTGCATGGGCTGTGATTGGAACTTCTTGTCACATGCCGAGTACAAAAGTCAGCCGTTCCCCACCTCAGCCCAGAAAGCAGGTAGAACAACTTTTGTGGTGCCTTTCAGCTGCATACCGGATCAATGTAAAAATTACCAAAAGAACTCGTTTCTGGCACTTTCCCCGGTGGAGTTGTGCATGGGGTGTGTTTGGAACTTTTTGTCACATGCCGGGTCCAAAATTCAGCCGTTCCCCACCTCAGCCCAGAAAGCAGGTAGAAAAACATTTGTGGTGCCTTTCAGCTGCCTACCGGAGGAACGTAAAAACGACCAAGAGAACTCCTTTCTGGGTCCTTCCCCGGTGGAGTTGTGCATGGGGTGTGTTTGGAACATTTTGTCACCAGCCGAGTCCGAAAGTCAGCGGTTCCCCATCTCTAGCCCAGAAAGCAGGTAGAACAACTTTTATGGTGCCTTTCAGCTGCCTACCAAGGTAGTGTAAAAACTACAAAAAGAACTCCATTCTGGCACCTTCTCGAGTGGAGTTGTGCATTAGGCTGTGTTTGGAACTTTTTGCCACCAGCCGAGGCCAAAGGTCAGCGGTTCCCCATCTCAGCCCAGAAAGCAGGTAGTACAGCTTTTGTTGTCCCTTTCAGATGCCTACCAGAGCAATGTAAGAAATACCAAATAATTCCTCTCTGGCACCTTCCCCGGTGGAGTTGTGCATGGGGTGTGTTTGGAACATTTTGTCACATGCCGGGTCCAAAATTCAGCCGTTCCCCACCTCAGCCCAGAAAGCAGGTAGAAAAACATTTGTGGTGCCTTTCAGCTGCCTACCGGAGGAACGTAAAAAACGACCAAGAGAACTCCTTTCTGGGTCCTTCCCCGGTGGAGTTGTGCATGGGGTGTGTTTGGAACATTTTGTCACCAGCCGAGTCCAAAAGTCAGCAGTTCCCCATGTCTAGACCAGAAAGCAGGTAGAACAACTTTTATGGTGCCTTTCAGCTGCCTACCAAGGTAGTGTAAAAACTACAAAAAGAACTCCATTCTGGCACCTTCTCGAGTGGAGTTGTGCATTAGGCTGTGTTTGGAACTTTTTGCCACCAGCCGAGGCCAAAGGTCAGCGGTTCCCCATCTCTAGCCCAGAAAGCAGGAAGTACAGCTTTTGTTGTCCCTTTCAGATGCCTACCAGAGCAATGTAAGAAATACCATATAATTCCTCTCTGGCACCTTCCCCGGTGGAGTTGTGCATGGGGTGTGTTTGGAACATTTTGTCACCAGCCGAGTCCGAAAGTCAGCGGTTCCCCATCTCTAGCCCAGAAAGCAGGTAGAACAACATTTGTCGTGCCTTCCAGCTGCCTACCTGAGCAATATAAAAACTACCAAGAGAAGTCCTTTCTGGCTCCTTCCCCGTGGAGTTGTGCATGGGCTGTGATTGGAACTTCTTGTCACATGCCGAGTACAAAAGTCAGCCGTTCCCCACCTCAGCCCAGAAAGCAGGTAGAACAACTTTTGTGGTGCCTTTCAGCTGCGTACCGGATCAATGTAAAAATTACCAAAAGAACTCGTTTCTGGCACTTTCCCCGGTGGAGTTGTGCATGGGGTGTGTTTGGAACTTTTTGTCACATGCCGGGTCCAAAATTCAGCCGTTCCCCACCTCAGCCCAGAAAGCAGGTAGAAAAACATTTGTGGTGCCTTTCAGCTGCCTACCGGAGGAAAGTAAAAACGACCAAGAGAACTCCTTTCTGGGTCCTTCCCCGGTGGAGTTGTGCATGGGGTGTGTTTGGAACATTTTGTCACCAGCCGAGTCCAAATGTCAGCAGTTCCCCATGTCTAGACCAGAAAGCAGGTAGAACAACTTTTATGGTGCCTTTCAGCTGCCTACCAAGGTAGTGTAAAAACTACAAAAAGAACTCCATTCTGGCACCTTCTCGAGTGGAGTTGTGCATTAGGCTGTGTTTGGAACTTTTTGCCACCAGCCGAGGCCAAAGGTCAGCGGTTCCCCATCTCAGCCCAGAAAGCAGGTAGTACAGCTTTTGTTGTCCCTTTCAGATGCCTACCAGAGCAATGTAAGAAATACCAAATAATTCCTCTCTGGCACCTTCCCCGGTGGAGTTGTGCATGGGGTGTGTTTGGAACATTTTGTCACATGCCGGGTCCAAAATTCAGCCGTTCCCCACCTCAGCCCAGAAAGCAGGTAGAAAAACATTTGTGGTGCCTTTCAGCTGCCTACCGGAGGAACGTAAAAACGACCAAGAGAACTCCTTTCTGGGTCCTTCCCCGGTGGAGTTGTGCATGGGGTGTGTTTGGAACATTTTGTCACCAGCCGAGTCCAAAAGTCAGCAGTTCCCCATGTCTAGACCAGAAAGCAGGTAGAACAACTTTTATGGTGCCTTTCAGCTGCCTACCAAGGTAGTGTAAAAACTACAAAAAGAACTCCATTCTGGCACCTTCTCGAGTGGAGTTGTGCATTAGGCTGTGTTTGGAACTTTTTGCCACCAGCCGAGGCCAAAGGTCAGCGGTTCCCCATCTCAGCCCAGAAAGCAGGTAGTACAGCTTTTGTTGTCCCTTTCAGATGCCTACCAGAGCAATGTAAGAAATACCAAATAATTCCTCTCTGGCACCTTCCCCGGTGGAGTTGTGCATGGGGTGTGTTTGGAACATTTTGTCACATGCCGGGTCCAAAATTCAGCCGTTCCCCACCTCAGCCCAGAAAGCAGGTAGAAAAACATTTGTGGTGCCTTTCAGCTGCCTACCGGAGGAACGTAAAAACGACCAAGAGAACTCCTTTCTGGGTCCTTCCCCGGTGGAGTTGTGCATGGGGTGTGTTTGGAACATTTTGTCACCAGCCGAGTCCAAAAGTCAGCAGTTCCCCATGTCTAGACCAGAAAGCAGGTAGAACAACTTTTATGGTGCCTTTCAGCTGCCTACCAAGGTAGTGTAAAAACTACAAAAAGAACTCCATTCTGGCACCTTCTCGAGTGGAGTTGTGCATTAGGCTGTGTTTGGAACTTTTTGCCACCAGCCGAGGCCAAAGGTCAGCGGTTCCCCATCTCTAGCCCAGAAAGCAGGAAGTACAGCTTTTGTTGTCCCTTTCAGATGCCCACCAGAGCAATGTAAGAAATACCATATAATTCCTCTCTGGCACCTTCCCCGGTGGAGTTGTGCATGGGGTGTGTTTGGAACATTTTGTCACCAGCCGAGTCCGAAAGTCAGCGGTTCCCCATCTCTAGCCCAGAAAGCAGGTAGAACAACATTTGTCGTGCCTTCCAGCTGCCTACCTGAGCAATATAAAAACTACCAAGAGAAGTCCTTTCTGGCTCCTTCCCCGTGGAGTTGTGCATGGGCTGTGATTGGAACTTCTTGTCACATGCCGAGTACAAAAGTCAGCCGTTCCCCACCTCAGCCCAGAAAGCAGGTAGAACAACTTTTGTGGTGCCTTTCAGCTGCGTACCGGATCAATGTAAAAATTACCAAAAGAACTCGTTTCTGGCACTTTCCCCGGTGGAGTTGTGCATGGGGTGTGTTTGGAACTTTTTGTCACATGCCGGGTCCAAAATTCAGCCGTTCCCCACCTCAGCCCAGAAAGCAGGTAGAAAAACATTTGTGGTGCCTTTCAGCTGCCTACCGGAGGAAAGTAAAAACGACCAAGAGAACTCCTTTCTGGGTCCTTCCCCGGTGGAGTTGTGCATGGGGTGTGTTTGGAACATTTTGTCACCAGCCGAGTCCAAATGTCAGCAGTTCCCCATGTCTAGACCAGAAAGCAGGTAGAACAACTTTTATGGTGCCTTTCAGCTGCCTACCAAGGTAGTGTAAAAACTACAAAAAGAACTCCATTCTGGCACCTTCTCGAGTGGAGTTGTGCATTAGGCTGTGTTTGGAACTTTTTGCCACCAGCCGAGGCCAAAGGTCAGCGGTTCCCCATCTCAGCCCAGAAAGCAGGTAGTACAGCTTTTGTTGTCCCTTTCAGATGCCTACCAGAGCAATGTAAGAAATACCAAATAATTCCTCTCTGGCACCTTCCCCGGTGGAGTTGTGCATGGGGTGTGTTTGGAACATTTTGTCACATGCCGGGTCCAAAATTCAGCCGTTCCCCACCTCAGCCCAGAAAGCAGGTAGAAAAACATTTGTGGTGCCTTTCAGCTGCCTACCGGAGGAACGTAAAAACGACCAAGAGAACTCCTTTCTGGGTCCTTCCCCGGTGGAGTTGTGCATGGGGTGTGTTTGGAACATTTTGTCACCAGCCGAGTCCAAAAGTCAGCAGTTCCCCATGTCTAGACCAGAAAGCAGGTAGAACAACTTTTATGGTGCCTTTCAGCTGCCTACCAAGGTAGTGTAAAAACTACAAAAAGAACTCCATTCTGGCACCTTCTCGAGTGGAGTTGTGCATTAGGCTGTGTTTGGAACTTTTTGCCACCAGCCGAGGCCAAAGGTCAGCGGTTCCCCATCTCAGCCCAGAAAGCAGGTAGTACAGCTTTTGTTGTCCCTTTCAGATGCCTACCAGAGCAATGTAAGAAATACCAAATAATTCCTCTCTGGCACCTTCCCCGGTGGAGTTGTGCATGGGGTGTGTTTGGAACTTTTTGTCACCAGCCGAGTCCGAAAGTCAGCGGTTCCCCATCTCTAGCCCAGAAAGCAGGTAGAACAACATTTGTCGTGCCTTCCAGCTGCCTACCTGAGCAATATAAAAACTACCAAGAGAAGTCCTTTCTGGCTCCTTCCCCGTGGAGTTGTGCATGGGCTGTGATTGGAACTTCTTGTCACATGCCGAGTACAAAAGTCAGCCGTTCCCCACCTCAGCCCAGAAAGCAGGTAGAACAACTTTTGTGGTGCCTTTCAGCTGCGTACCGGATCAATGTAAAAATTACCAAAAGAACTCGTTTCTGGCACTTTCCCCGGTGGAGTTGTGCATGGGGTGTGTTTGGAACTTTTTGTCACATGCCGGGTCCAGAATTCAGCCGTTCCCCACCTCAGCCCAGAAAGCAGGTAGAAAAACATTTGTGGTGCCTTTCAGCTGCCTACCGGAGGAACGTAAAAACGACCAAGAGAACTCCTTTCTGGGTCCTTCCCCGGTGGAGTTGTGCATGGGGTGTGTTTGGAACATTTTGTCACCAGCCGAGTCCAAAAGTCAGCAGTTCCCCATGTCTAGACCAGAAAGCAGGTAGAACAACTTTTATGGTGCCTTTCAGCTGCCTACCAAGGTAGTGTAAAAACTACCAAAAGAACTCCATTCTGGCACCTTCTCGAGTGGAGTTGTGCATTAGGCTGTGTTTGGAACTTTTTGCCACCAGCCGAGGCCAAAGGTCAGCGGTTCCCCATCTCAGCCCAGAAAGCAGGTAGTACAGCTTTTGTTGTCCCTTTCAGATGCCTTCCAGAGCAATGTAAGAAATACCATATAATTCCTCTCTGGCACCTTCCCCGGTGGAGTTGTGCATGGGGTGTGTTTGGAACTTTTTGTCACCAGCCGAGTCCGAAAGTCAGCGGTTCCCCATCTCTAGCCCAGAAAGCAGGTAGAACAACATTTGTCGTGCCTTCCAGCTGCCTACCTGAGCAATATAAAAACTACCAAGAGAACTCCTTTCTGGCTCCTTCCCCGTGGAGTTGTGCATGGGCTGTGATTGGAACTTCTTGTCACATGCCGAGTACAAAAGTCAGCGGTTCCCCATCTCTAGCCCAGAAAACAGGTAGAACAACTTTTGTGCTGCCTTTCAGCTGCTTAACGGATCAATGTAAAAATTACCAAAAGAACTCGTTTCTGGCACTTTCCCCGGTGGAGTTGTGCATGGGGTGTGTTTGGAACTTTTTGTCACATGCCGGGTCCAAAATTCAGCCGTTCCCCATCTCAGCCCAGAAAGCAGGTAGATCAAATTTTGTGGTGCCTTTCTGCTGCCTACCGGGGTACTGTAAAAACTACCAGCAGAACTCCTTTCTGGCACCTTCCCCGGTGGAGTTGTGCATGGGCTGTGTTTGGAACTTTTTGTCACATGCCGAGTCCAAAAGTCAGCAGTTCTCCATTACAGCCCCGAAAGCAGGTAGAAAAACCTTTGTGGTGCCTTTCAGCTGCGTACCGGATCAATGTAAAATTACCAAAAGAACTCGTTTCTGGCACCTTCCCCGGTGGAGTTGTTCATGGGCTGTTTTTGGAAAATTTTGTCACCAGCCGAGTCCGAAAGTCAGCGGTTCCCCATCTCTAGCCCAGAAAGCAGGTAGAACAACATTTGTCGTGCCTTCCAGCTGCCTACCTGAGCAATATAAAAACTACCAAGAGAACTCCTTTCTGGCTCCTTCCCCGTGGAGTTGTGCATGGGCTGTGATTGGAACTTCTTGTCACATGCCGAGTACAAAAGTCAGCCGTTCCCCACCTCAGCCCAGAAAGCAGGTAGAACAACTTTTGTGGTGCCTTTCAGCTGCGTACCGGATCAATGTAAAAATTACCAAAAGAACTCGTTTCTGGCACTTTCCCCGGTGGAGTTGTGCATGGGGTGTGTTTGGAACTTTTTGTCACATGCCGGGTCCAAAATTCAGCCGTTCCCCACCTCAGCCCAGAAAGCAGGTAGAAAAACATTTGTGGTGCCTTTCAGCTGCCTACCGGAGGAACGTAAAAACGACCAAGAGAACTCCTTTCTGGGTCCTTCCCCGGTGGAGTTGTGCATGGGGTGTGTTTGGAACATTTTGTCACCAGCCGAGTCCAAAAGTCAGCAGTTCCCCATGTCTAGACCAGAAAGCAGGTAGAACAACTTTTATGGTGCCTTTCAGCTGCCTACCAAGGTAGTGTAAAAACTACCAAAAGAACTCCATTCTGGCACCTTCTCGAGTGGAGTTGTGCATTAGGCTGTGTTTGGAACTTTTTGCCACCAGCCGAGGCCAAAGGTCAGCGGTTCCCCATCTCAGCCCAGAAAGCAGGTAGTACAGCTTTTGTTGTCCCTTTCAGATGCCTACCAGAGCAATGTAAGAAATACCAAATAATTCCTCTCTGGCACCTTCCCCGGTGGAGTTGTGCATGGGGTGTGTTTGGAACTTTTTGTCACCAGCCGAGTCCGAAAGTCAGCGGTTCCCCATCTCTAGCCCAGAAAGCAGGTAGAACAACATTTGTCGTGCCTTCCAGCTGCCTACCTGAGCAATATAAAAACTACCAAGAGAACTCCTTTCTGGCTCCTTCCCCGTGGAGTTGTGCATGGGCTGTGATTGGAACTTCTTGTCACATGCCGAGTACAAAAGTCAGCCGTTCCCCACCTCAGCCCAGAAAGCAGGTAGAACAACTTTTGTGGTGCCTTTCAGCTGCGTACCGGATCAATGTAAAAATTACCAAAAGAACTCGTTTCTGGCACTTTCCCCGGTGGAGTTGTGCATGGGGTGTGTTTGGAACTTTTTGTCACATGCCGGGTCCAGAATTCAGCCGTTCCCCACCTCAGCCCAGAAAGCAGGTAGAAAAACATTTGTGGTGCCTTTCAGCTGCCTACCGGAGGAACGTAAAAACGACCAAGAGAACTCCTTTCTGGGTCCTTCCCCTGGTGGAGTTGTGCATGGGGTGTGTTTGGAACATTTTGTCACCAGCCGAGTCCAAAAGTCAGCAGTTCCCCATGTCTAGACCAGAAAGCAGGTAGAACAACTTTTATGGTGCCTTTCAGCTGCCTACCAAGGTAGTGTAAAAAACTACAAAAAGAACTCCATTCTGGCACCTTCTCGAGTGGAGTTGTGCATTAGGCTGTGTTTGGAACTTTTTGCCACCAGCCGAGGCCAAAGGTCAGCGGTTCCCCATCTCAGCCCAGAAAGCAGGTAGTACAGCTTTTGTTGTCCCTTTCAGATGCCTACCAGAGCAATGTAAGAAATACCAAATAATTCCTCTCTGGCACCTTCCCCGGTGGAGTTGTGCATGGGGTGTGTTTGGAACTTTTTGTCACCAGCCGAGTCCGAAAGTCAGCGGTTCCCCATCTCTAGCCCAGAAAGCAGGTAGAACAACATTTGTCGTGCCTTCCAGCTGCCTACCTGAGCAATATAAAAACTACCAAGAGAAGTCCTTTCTGGCTCCTTCCCCGTGGAGTTGTGCATGGGCTGTGATTGGAACTTCTTGTCACATGCCGAGTACAAAAGTCAGCCGTTCCCCACCTCAGCCCAGAAAGCAGGTAGAACAACTTTTGTGGTGCCTTTCAGCTGCGTACCGGATCAATGTAAAAATTACCAAAAGAACTCGTTTCTGGCACTTTCCCCGGTGGAGTTGTGCATGGGGTGTGTTTGGAACTTTTTGTCACATGCCGGGTCCAAAATTCAGCCGTTCCCCACCTCAGCCCAGAAAGCAGGTAGAAAAACATTTGTGGTGCCTTTCAGCTGCCTACCGGAGGAACGTAAAAACGACCAAGAGAACTCCTTTCTGGGTCCTTCCCCGGTGGAGTTGTGCATGGGGTGTGTTTGGAACATTTTGTCACCAGCCGAGTCCAAAAGTCAGCAGTTCCCCATGTCTAGACCAGAAAGCAGGTAGAACAACTTTTATGGTGCCTTTCAGCTGCCTACCAAGGTAGTGTAAAAACTACCAAAAGAACTCCATTCTGGCACCTTCTCGAGTGGAGTTGTGCATTAGGCTGTGTTTGGAACTTTTTGCCACCAGCCGAGGCCAAAGGTCAGCGGTTCCCCATCTCAGCCCAGAAAGCAGGTAGTACAGCTTTTGTTGTCCCTTTCAGATGCCTACCAGAGCAATGTAAGAAATACCAAATAATTCCTCTCTGGCACCTTCCCCGGTGGAGTTGTGCATGGGGTGTGTTTGGAACTTTTTGTCACCAGCCGAGTCCGAAAGTCAGCGGTTCCCCATCTCTAGCCCAGAAAGCAGGTAGAACAACATTTGTCGTGCCTTCCAGCTGCCTACCTGAGCAATATAAAAACTACCAAGAGAACTCCTTTCTGGCTCCTTCCCCGTGGAGTTGTGCATGGGCTGTGATTGGAACTTCTTGTCACATGCCGAGTACAAAAGTCAGCGGTTCCCCATCTCTAGCCCAGAAAACAGGTAGAACAACTTTTGTGGTGCCTTTCAGCTGCTTAACGGATCAATGTAAAAATTACCAAAAGAACTCGTTTCTGGCACTTTCCCCGGTGGAGTTGTGCATGGGGTGTGTTTGGAACTTTTTGTCACATGCCGGGTCCAAAATTCAGCCGTTCCCCATCTCAGCCCAGAAAGCAGGTAGATCAAATTTTGTGGTGCCTTTCTGCTGCCTACCGGGGTACTGTAAAAACTACCAGCAGAACTCCTTTCTGGCACCTTCCCCGGTGGAGTTGTGCATGGGGTGTGTTTGGAACTTTTTGTCACATGCCGAGTCCAAAAGTCAGCAGTTCTCCATTACAGCCCCGAAAGCAGGTAGAAAAACCTTTGTGGTGCCTTTCAGCTGCGTACCGGATCAATGTAAAATTACCAAAAGAACTCGTTTCTGGCACCTTCCCCGGTGGAGTTGTTCATGGGCTGTTTTTGGAAAATTTTGTCACCAGCCGAGTCCGAAAGTCAGCGGTTCCCCATCTCTAGCCCAGAAAGCAGGTAGAACAACATTTGTCGTGCCTTCCAGCTGCCTACCTGAGCAATATAAAAACTACCAAGAGAACTCCTTTCTGGCTCCTTCCCCGTGGAGTTGTGCATGGGCTGTGATTGGAACTTCTTGTCACATGCCGAGTACAAAAGTCAGCCGTTCCCCACCTCAGCCCAGAAAGCAGGTAGAACAACTTTTGTGGTGCCTTTCAGCTGCGTACCGGATCAATGTAAAAATTACCAAAAGAACTCGTTTCTGGCACTTTCCCCGGTGGAGTTGTGCATGGGGTGTGTTTGGAACTTTTTGTCACATGCCGGGTCCAAAATTCAGCCGTTCCCCACCTCAGCCCA
Source organism: Falco biarmicus (assembly GCF_023638135.1). NCBI lineage: Eukaryota > Metazoa > Chordata > Aves > Falconiformes > Falconidae > Falco > Falco biarmicus. The sequence goes on from NC_079293.1 coordinate 91,446,604, forward strand.
GAAAGCAGGTAGAAAAAACATTTGTGGTGCCTTTCAGCTGCCTACCGGAGGAACGTAAAAACGACCAAGAGAACTCCTTTCTGGGTCCTTCCCCGGTGGAGTTGTGCATGGGGTGTGTTTGGAACATTTTGTCACCAGCCGAGTCCAAAAGTCAGCAGTTCCCCATGTCTAGACCAGAAAGCAGGTAGAACAACTTTTATGGTGCCTTTCAGCTGCCTACCAAGGTAGTGTAAAAACTACCAAAAGAACTCCATTCTGGCACCTTCTCGAGTGAGAGTTGTGCATTAGGCTGTGTTTGGAACTTTTTGCACCAGCCGAGGCCAAAGGTCAGCGGTTCCCCATCTCAGCCCAGAAAGCAGGTAGTACAGCTTTTGTTGTCCCTTTCAGATGCCTACCAGAGCAATGTAAGAAATACCAAATAATTCCTCTCTGGCACCTTCCCCGGTGGAGTTGTGCATGGGGTGTGTTTGGAACTTTTTGTCACCAGCCGAGTCCGAAAGTCAGCGGTTCCCCATCTCTAGCCCAGAAAGCAGGTAGAACAACATTTGTCGTGCCTTCCAGCTGCCTACCTGAGCAATATAAAAACTACCAAGAGAACTCCTTTCTGGCTCCTTCCCCGTGGAGTTGTGCATGGGCTGTGATTGGAACTTCTTGTCACATGCCGAGTACAAAAGTCAGCCGTTCCCCACCTCAGCCCAGAAAGCAGGTAGAACAACTTTTGTGGTGCCTTTCAGCTGCGTACCGGATCAATGTAAAAATTACCAAAAGAACTCGTTTCTGGCACTTTCCCCGGTGGAGTTGTGCATGGGGTGTGTTTGGAACTTTTTGTCACATGCCGGGTCCAGAATTCAGCCGTTCCCCACCTCAGCCCAGAAAGCAGGTAGAAAAACATTTGTGGTGCCTTTCAGCTGCCTACCGGAGGAACGTAAAAACTACCAAGAGAACTCCTTTCTGGGTCCTTCCCCGGTGGAGTTGTGCATGGGGTGTGTTTGGAACATTTTGTCACCAGCCGAGTCCAAAAGACAGCAGTTCCCCATGTCTAGACCAGAAAGCAGGTAGAACAACTTTTATGGTGCCTTTCAACTGCCTACCAAGGTAGTGTAAAAACTACAAAAAGAACTCCATTCTGGCAACCTTCTCGAGTGGAGTTGTGCATTAGGCTGTGTTTGGAACTTTTTGCCACCAGCCGAGGCCAAAGGTCAGCGGTTCCCCATCTCAGCCCAGAAAGCAGGTAGTACAGCTTTTGTTGTCCCTTTCAGATGCCTACCAGAGCAATGTAAGAAATACCAAATAATTCCTCTCTGGCACCTTCCCCGGTGGAGTTGTGCATGGGGTGTGTTTGGAACTTTTTGTCACCAGCCGAGTCCGAAAGTCAGCGGTTCCCCATCTCTAGCCCAGAAAGCAGGTAGAACAACATTTGTCGTGCCTTCCAGCTGCCTACCTGAGCAATATAAAAACTACCAAGAGAACTCCTTTCTGGCTCCTTCCCCGTGGAGTTGTGCATGGGCTGTGATTGGAACTTCTTGTCACATGCCGAGTACAAAAGTCAGCGGTTCCCCATCTCTAGCCCAGAAAACAGGTAGAACAACTTTTGTGGTGCCTTTCAGCTGCTTAACGGATCAATGTAAAAATTACCAAAAGAACTCGTTTCTGGCACTTTCCCCGGTGGAGTTGTGCATGGGGTGTGTTTGGAACTTCTTGTCACATGCCGGGTCCAAAATTCAGCCGTTCCCCATCTCAGCCCAGAAAGCAGGTAGATCAAATTTTGTGGTGCCTTTCTGCTGCCTACCGGGGTACTGTAAAAAACTACCAGCAGAACTCCTTTCTGGCACCTTCCCCGGTGGAGTTGTGCATGGGCTGTGTTTGGAACTTTTTGTCACATGCCGAGTCCAAAAGTCAGCAGTTCTCCATTACAGCCCCCGAAAGCAGGTAGAAAAACCTTTGTGGTGCCTTTCAGCTGCGTACCGGATCAATGTAAAATTACCAAAAGAACTCGTTTCTGGCACCTTCCCCGGTGGAGTTGTTCATGGGCTGTTTTTGGAAAATTTTGTCACCAGCCGAGTCCGAAAGTCAGCGGTTCCCCATCTCTAGCCCAGAAAGCAGGTAGAACAACATTTGTCGTGCCTTCCAGCTGCCTACCTGAGCAATATAAAAACTACCAAGAGAAGTCCTTTCTGGCTCCTTCCCCGTGGAGTTGTGCATGGGCTGTGATTGGAACTTCTTGTCACATGCCGAGTACAAAAGTCAGCCGTTCCCCACCTCAGCCCAGAAAGCAGGTAGAACAACTTTTGTGGTGCCTTTCAGCTGCGTACCGGATCAATGTAAAAATTACCAAAAGAACTCGTTTCTGGCACTTTCCCCGGTGGAGTTGTGCATGGGGTGTGTTTGGAACTTTTTGTCACATGCCGGGTCCAAAATTCAGCCGTTCCCCACCTCAGCCCAGAAAGCAGGTAGAAAAACATTTGTGGTGCCTTTCAGCTGCCTACCGGAGGAACGTAAAAACGACCAAGAGAACTCCTTTCTGGGTCCTTCCCCGGTGGAGTTGTGCATGGGGTGTGTTTGGAACTTTTTGTCACCAGCCGAGTCCAAAAGTCAGCAGTTCCCCATGTCTAGACCAGAAAGCAGGTAGAACAACTTTTATGGTGCCTTTCAGCTGCCTACCAAGGTAGTGTAAAAACTACCAAAAGAACTCCATTCTGGCACCTTCTCGAGTGGAGTTGTGCATTAGGCTGTGTTTGGAACTTTTTGCCACCAGCCGAGGCCAAAGGTCAGCGGTTCCCCATCTCAGCCCAGAAAGCAGGTAGAACAGCTTTTGTTGTCCCTTTCAGATGCCTACCAGAGCAATGTAAGAAATACCAAATAATTCCTCTCTGGCACCTTCCCCGGTGGAGTTGTGCATGGGGTGTGTTTGGAACTTTTTGCCACCAGCCAGGCCAAAGGTCAGCGGTTCCCCATCTCAGCCCAGAAAGCAGGTAGTACAGCTTTTGTTGTCCCTTTCAGATGCCCACCAGAGCAATGTAAAAACTACCAAGACAACTCCTGTCTGGCACCTTCCCCGGAGGAGTTGTGCATGGGCTGTGTTTGGAACTTCTTGTCACATGCCGAGTCCAAAAGTCAGCAGTTCTCCATTACAGCCCAGAAAGCAGGTAGAAAAACCTTTGTGGTGCCTTTCAGCTGCGTACCGGATCAATGTAAAATTACCAAAAGAACTCGTTTCTGGCACCTTCCCCGGTGGAGTTGTGCAGGGGGTGTTTTTGGAAAATTTTGTCACCAGCCGAGTCCGAAAGTCAGCGGTTCCCCATCTCTAGCCCAGAAAGCAGGTAGAACAACATTTGTCGTGCCTTCCAGCTGCCTACCTGAGCAATATAAAAACTACCAAGAGAAGTCCTTTCTGGCTCCTTCCCCGTGGAGTTGTGCATGGGCTGTGATTGGAACTTCTTGTCACATGCCGAGTACAAAAGTCAGCCGTTCCCCACCTCAGCCCAGAAAGCAGGTAGAACAACTTTTGTGGTGTCTTTCAGATGCCTACCGGAGCAATGTAAAAATTACCAAAAGAACTCGTTTCTGGCACTTTCCCCGGTGGAGTTGTGCATGGGGAGTGTTTGGAACTTTTTGTCACATGCGGGTCCAAAAGTCAGCCGTTCCCCATCTCTGCCCAGAAAGCAGGTAGAACAAATTTTGTGGTGCCTTTCAGCTGCCTACCGGAGGAACGTAAAAACTACCAACAGAACTCCTTTCTGGGTCCTTCCCCGTGGAGTTGTGCATGGGGTGTGTTTGGAACTTTTTGTCACCAGCCCAGTCCAAAGGTCAGCGGTTCCCCATCTCAGCCCAGAAAGCAGGTAGTACAGCTTTTGTGGTGCCTTTCAGCTGCCTACCGGAGGAACGTAAAAACTACCAAGAGAACTCCTTTATGGGTCCTTCCCCGGTGGAGTTGTGCATGGGGTGTGTTTGGAACTTTTTGTCACCAGCCGAGTCCAAAAGTCAGCAGTTCCCCATGTCTAGACCAGAAAGCAGGTAGAACAACTTTTATGGTGCCTTTCAGCTGCCTACCAAGGTAGTGTAAAAACTACAAAAAGAACTCCATTCTGGCACCTTCTCGAGTGGAGTTGTGCATTAGGCTGTGTTTGGAACTTTTTGCCACCAGCCGAGGCCAAAGGTCAGCGGTTCCCCATCTCAGCCCAGAAAGCAGGTAGTACAGCTTTTGTTGTCCCTTTCAGATGCCTACCGGAGCAATGTAAGAAATACCAAATAATTCCTCTCTGGCACCTTCCCCGGTGGAGTTGTGCATGGGGTGTGTTTGGAACTTTTTGTCACCAGCCGAGTCCGAAAGTCAGCGGTTCCCCATCTCTAGCCCAGAAAGCAGGTAGAACAACATTTGTCGTGCCTTCCAGCTGCCTACCTGAGCAATATAAAAACTACCAAGAGAAGTCCTTTCTGGCTCCTTCCCCGTGGAGTTGTGCATGGGCTGTGATTGGAACTTCTTGTCACATGCCGAGTACAAAAGTCAGCCGTTCCCCACCTCAGCCCAGAAAGCAGGTAGAACAACTTTTGTGGTGCCTTTCAGCTGCGTACCGGATCAATGTAAAAATTACCAAAAGAACTCGTTTCTGGCACTTTCCCCGGTGGAGTTGTGCATGGGGTGTGTTTGGAACTTTTTGTCACATGCCGGGTCCAAAATTCAGCCGTTCCCCACCTCAGCCCAGAAAGCAGGTAGAAAAACATTTGTGGTGCCTTTCAGCTGCCTACCGGAGGAACGTAAAAACGACCAAGAGAACTCCTTTCTGGGTCCTTCCCCGGTGGAGTTGTGCATGGGGTGTGTTTGGAACATTTTGTCACCGGCCGAGTCCAAAAGTCAGCAGTTCCCCATGTCTAGACCAGAAAGCAGGTAGAACAACTTTTATGGTGCCTTTCAGCTGCCTACCAAGGTAGTGTAAAAACTACCAAAAGAACTCCATTCTGGCACCTTCTCGAGTGGAGTTGTGCATTAGGCTGTGTTTGGAACTTTTTGCCACCAGCCGAGGCCAAAGGTCAGCGGTTCCCCATCTCAGCCCAGAAAGCAGGTAGTACAGCTTTTGTTGTCCCTTTCAGATGCCTACCAGAGCAATGTAAGAAATACCAAATAATTCCTCTCTGGCACCTTCCCCGGTGGAGTTGTGCATGGGGTGTGTTTGGAACTTTTTGTCACCAGCCGAGTCCGAAAGTCAGCGGTTCCCCATCTCTAGCCCAGAAAGCAGGTAGAACAACATTTGTCGTGCCTTCCAGCTGCCTACCTGAGCAATATAAAAACTACCAAGAGAACTCCTTTCTGGCTCCTTCCCCGTGGAGTTGTGCATGGGCTGTGATTGGAACTTCTTGTCACATGCCGAGTCCAAAAGTCAGCAGTTCTCCATTACAGCTCCGAAAGCAGGTAGAAAAACCTTTGTGGTGCCTTTCAGCTGCGTACCGGATCAATGTAAAATTACCAAAAGAACTCGTTTCTGGCACCTTCCCCGGTGGAGTTGTTCATGGGGTGTGTTTGGAACTTTTTGTCACATGCCGGGTCCAAAATTCAGCCGTTCCCCACCTCAGCCCAGAAAGCAGGTAGAAAAACATTTGTGCTGCCTTTCAGCTCCCTACCAAGGTAGTGTAAAATCTACCAGGAGAACTCCTGTCTGGCACCTTCCCCGGTGGAGTTGTGCAGGGGGTGTCTTTGGAACATTTTGTCACCAGCCGACTCCAAAATTCAGCGGTTCCCCATCTCAGCCCAGAAAGCAGGTAGAACAACTTTTGTGGTGTCTTTCAGATGCCTACCAAGGTAGTGTAAAAACTACTAAGAGAACTCCTGTCTGGCACCTTCCCCGGTGGAGTTGTGCATGGGGTGTGTTTGGAACATTTTGTCACCGGCCGAGTCCAAAATTCAGCGATTCCCCATCTCAGCCCAGAAAGCAGATAGAACAACTTTTGTGGTGTCTTTCAGATGCCTACCAAGGTAGTGTAAAAACTATCAAGAGAACTCCTGTCTGGCACCTTCCCCGGTGGAGTTGTGCAGGGGGTGTGTTCGGAATATTTTGTCACCAGCCGAGTCCAAAATTCAGCGATTCCCCATCTCAGCCCAGAAAGCAGGTAGAACAACTTTTGTGGTGTCTTTCAGATGCCTACCAAGGTAGTGCAAAAACTACTAAGAGAACTCCTGTCTGGCACCTTCCCCGGTGGAGTTGTGCAGGGGGTGTGTTTGGAACATTTTGTCACCAGCCGAGTCCAAAATTCAGCGTTTCCCCATCTCAGCCCAGAAAGCAGGTAGAACAACTTTTGTGGTGTCTTTTAGATGCCTACCAAGGTAGTGTAAAAACTACTAAGAGAACTCCTGTCTGGCACCTTCCCCGGTGGAGTTGTGCATGGGGTGTCTTTGGAACATTTTGTCACCGGCCGAGTCCAAAATTCAGCGATTCCCCATCTCAGCCCAGAAAGCAGATAGAACAACTTTTGTGGTGTCTTTCAGATGCCTACCGGAGCAATGTAAAAACTACCAGGAGAACTCCCGTCTGGCACCTTCCCCGGTGGAGTTGTGCAGGGGGTGTGTTTGGAACATTTTGTCACCAGCCGAGTCCAAAATTCAGCGTTTCCCCATCTCAGCCCAGAAAGCAGGTAGAACAACTTTTGTGGTGTCTTTCAGATGCCTACCAAGGTAGTGTAAAAACTACTAAGAGAACTCCTGTCTGGCACCTTCCCCGGTGGAGTTGTGCAGGGGGTGTGTTTGGAACATTTTGTCACCGGCCGAGTCCAAAATTCAGCGGTTCCCCATCTCAGCCCAGAAAGCAGGTAGAACAACTTTTGTGGTGTCTTTCAGCTGCCTACCGGAGCAATGTAAAAACTACCAGGAGAACTCCTGTCTGGCACCTTCCCCGGTGGAGTTGTGCATGGGGTGTGTTCGGAACATTTTGTCACCAGCCGAGTCCAAAAATTCAGCGGTTCCCCATCTCAGCCTAGAAAGCAGGTAGAACAACTTTTGTGGTGCCTTTCAGCTGCCTACCAAGGTAGTGTAAAAACTACCAAGAGAACTCCTGCCTGGCACCTTCCCCGGTGGAGTTGTGCATGGGGTGTGTTTGGAACATTTTGTCACCGGCCGAGTCCAAAATTCAGCGGTTCCCCATCTCAGCCCAGAAAGCAGGTAGAACAACTTTTGTGGTGCCTTTCAGCTGCCTACCAAGGTAGTGTAAAAACTACTAAGAGAACTCCTGTCTGGCACCTTCCCCGGTGGAGTTGTGCATGGGGTGTCTTTGGAACATTTTGTCACCGGCCGAGTCCAAAATTCAGCGGTTCCCCATCTCAGCCCAGAAAGCAGGTAGAACAACTTTTGTGGTGTCTTTCAGCTCCCTACCGGAGCAATGTAAAAACTACCAGGAGAACTCCTGTCTGGCACCTTCCCCGGTGGAGTTGTGCAGGGGGTGTGTTTGGAACATTTTGTCACCGGCCGAGTCCAAAATTCAGCGATTCCCCATCTCAGCCCAGAAAGCAGGTAGAACAACTTTTGTGCTGCCTTTCAGCTCCCTACCAAGGTAGTGTAAAATCTACCAAGAGAACTCCTGTCTGGCACCTTCCCCGGTGGAGTTGTGCAGGGGCTGTGTTTGGAACATTTTGTCACCGGCCGAGTCCAAAATTCAGCGATTCCCCATCTCAGCCCAGAAAGCAGGTAGAACAACTTTTGTGGTGCCTTTCAGGTGCCTACCAAGGTAGTGTAAAAACTACCAGGAGAACTCCTGTCTGGCACCTTCCCCGGTGGAGTTGTGCAGGGGGTGTGTTTGGAACATTTTGTCACCGGCCGAGTCCAAAATTCAGCGATTCCCCATCTCAGCCCAGAAAGCAGGTAGAACAACTTTTGTGCTGCCTTTCAGCTCCCTACCAAGGTAGTGTAAAATCTACCAAGAGAACTCCTGTCTGGCACCTTCCCCGGTGGAGTTGTGCAGGGGCTGTGTTTGGAACATTTTGTCACCGGCCGACTCCAAAATTCAGCGGTTCCCCATCTCAGCCCAGAAAGCAGGTAGAACATCTTTTGTGGTGTCTTTTAGATGCCTACCGGAGCAATGTAAAAACTACCAGGAGAACTCCTGTCTGGCACCTTCCCCGGTATAGTTGTGCAGGGGGTGTCTTTGGAACATTTTGTCACAAGCCGAGTCCAAAACTCAGCTGTTCCCCATCTCAGCCCAGAAAGCAGGTAGAACAACTTTTGTGCTGCCTTTCAGCTCCCTACCAAGGTAGTGTAAAATCTACCAGGAGAACTCCTGTCTGGCACCTTCCCCGGTGGAGTTGTGCAGGGGGTGTGTTTGGAACATTTTGTCACCAGCCGACTCCAAAATTCAGCGATTCCCCATCTCAGCCCAGAAAGCAGGTAGAACAACTTTTTTGGTGCCTTTCAGGTGCCTACCAAGGTCGTGTAAAAACTACCAGGAGAACTCCTGTCTGGCACCTTCCCCGGTGGAGTTGTGCATGGGGTGTCTTTGGAACATTTTGTCACCGGCCGACTCCAAAATTCAGCGGTTCCCCATCTCAGCCCAGAAAGCAGGTAGAACATCTTTTGTGGTGTCTTTTAGATGCCTACCGGAGCAATGTAAAAACTACCAGGAGAACTCCTTTCTGGGTCCTTCCCCGGTGGAGTTGTGCATGGGGTGTCTTTGGAACATTTTGTCACCAGCCGAGTCCAAAATTCAGCTGTTCCCCATCTCATCCCAGAAAGCAGGTAGAACAACTTTTGTGGTGTCTTTTAGATGCCTACCAAGGTAGTGTAAAAACTACCAGGAGAACTCCTGTCTGGCACCTTCCCCGGTGGAGTTGTGCAGGGGGTGTGTTTGAACATTTTGTCACCGGCCGAGTCCAAAATTCAGCGATTCCCCATCTCAGCCCAGAAAGCAGGTAGAACAACTTTTGTGCTGCCTTTCAGCTCCCTACCAAGGTAGTGTAAAATCTACCAGGAGAACTCCTGTCTGGCACCTTCCCCGGTGGAGTTGTGCAGGGGGTGTGTTTGGAACATTTTGTCACCAGCCGAGTCCAAAATTCAGCGTTTCCCCATCTCAGCCCAGAAAGCAGGTAGAACAACTTTTGTGGTGTCTTTCAGCTGCCTACCAAGGTAGTGTAAAAACTACTAAGAGAACTCCTGTCTGGCACCTTCCCCGGTGGAGTTGTGCATGGGGTGTGTTTGGAACATTTTGTCACCGGCCGAGTCCAAAATTCAGCGATTCCCCATCTCAGCCCAGAAAGCAGATAGAACAACTTTTGTGGTGTCTTTCAGATGCCTACCAGAGCAATGTAAAAACTACCAGGAGAACTCCCGTCTGGCACCTTCCCCGGTGGAGTTGTGCAGGGGGTGTGTTTGGAACATTTTGTCACCAGCCGACTCCAAAATTCAGCGTTTCCCCATCTCAGCCCAGAAAGCAGGTAGAACAACTTTTGTGGTGTCTTTCAGATGCCTACCAAGGTAGTGTAAAAACTATCAAGAGAACTCCTGTCTGGCACCTTCCCCGGTGGAGTTGTGCAGGGGGTGTGTTTGGAACATTTTGTCACCAGCCGAGTCCAAAATTCAGCGTTTCCCCATCTCAGCCCAGAAAGCAGGTAGAACAACTTTTGTGGTGTCTTTCAGCTGCCTACCAAGGTAGTGTAAAAACTACTAAGAGAACTCCTGTCTGGCACCTTCCCCGGTGGAGTTGTGCAGGGGGTGTGTTTGGAACATTTTGTCACCAGCCGAGTCCAAAATTCAGCGTTTCCCCATCTCAGCCCAGAAAGCAGGTAGAACAACTTTTGTGGTGTCTTTTAGATGCCTACCAAGGTAGTGTAAAAACTACCAAGAGAACTCCTGTCTGGCACCTTCCCCGGTGGAGTTGTGCAGGGGGTGTGTTTGGAACATTTTGTCACCGGCCGACTCCAAAATTCAGCGGTTCCCCATCTCAGCCCAGAAAGCAGGTAGAACAACTTTTGTGGTGTCTTTCAGCTGCCTACCGGAGCAATGTAAAAACTACCAGGAGAACTCCTGTCTGGCACCTTCCCCGGTGGAGTTGTGCATGGGGTGTGTTCGGAACATTTTGTCACCAGCCGAGTCCAAAAATTCAGCGGTTCCCCATCTCAGCCCAGAAAGCAGGTAGAACAACTTTTGTGGTGCCTTTCAGCTGCCTACCAAGGTAGTGTAAAAACTACCAGCAGAACTCCTGCCTGGCACCTTCCCCGGTGGAGTTGTGCATGGGGTGTCTTAGGAACATTTTGTCACCGGGCGACTCCAAAATTCAGCGGTTCCCCATCTCAGCCCAGAAAGCAGGTAGAACAACTTTTGTGGTGTCCTTTTGATGCCTACCGGAGCAATGTAAAAGCTACCAACAGAGCTCGTCCCTGGCACCTTCGCTAGTGGAGTTGTGCATGGGGTGTGTTTGGAACATTTTGTCACCGGCCGACTCCAAAATTCAGCGGTTCCCCATCTCAGCCCAGAAAGCAGGTAGAACAACTTTTGTGGTGCCTTTTAGCTGCCTACCAAGGTAGTGTAAAAACTATTAAGAGAACTCCTGCCTGGCACCTTCCCCGGTGGAGTTGTGCATGGGGTGTGTTTGGAACATTTTGTCACCGGCCGAGTCCAAAATTCAGCGATTCCCCATCTCAGCCCAGAAAGCAGGTAGAACAACTTTTGTGGTGTCTTTCAGATGCCTACCGGAGCAATGTAAAAACTACAGGAGAACTCCTGTCTGGCACCTTCCCCGGTGGAGTTGTGCATGGGGTGTCTTTGGAACATTTTGTCACCAGCCGACTCCAAAATTCAGCGGTTCCCCATCTCAGCCCAGAAAGCAGGTAGAACAACTTTTGTGGTGTCTTTCAGATGCCTACCGGAGCAATGTAAAAACTACCAGGAGAACTCCTGTCTGGCACCTTCCCCGGTGGAGTTGTGCAGGGGGTGTGTTTGGAACATTTTGTCACCAGCCGAGTCCAAAATTCAGCGATTCCCCATCTCAGCCCAGAAAGCAGGTAGAACAACTTTTGTGGTGTCTTTTAGATGCCTACCAAGGTAGTGTAAAAACTACCAAGAGAACTCCTGTCTGGCACCTTCCCCGGTGGAGTTGTGCAGGGGGTGTGTTTGGAACATTTTGTCACCGGCCGACTCCAAAATTCAGCGGTTCCCCATCTCAGCCCAGAAAGCAGGTAGAACAACTTTTGTGGTGTCTTTCAGCTGCCTACCGGAGCAATGTAAAAACTACCAGGAGAACTCCTGTCTGGCACCTTCCCCGGTGGAGTTGTGCATGGGGTGTGTTCGGAACATTTTGTCACCAGCCGAGTCCAAAAATTCAGCGGTTCCCCATCTCAGCCCAGAAAGCAGGTAGAACAACTTTTGTGGTGCCTTTCAGCTGCCTACCAAGGTAGTGTAAAATCTACCAAGAGAACTCCTGTCTGGCACCTTCCCCGGTGGAGTTGTGCAGGGGCTGTGTTTGGAACATTTTGTCACCGGCCGAGTCCAAAATTCAGCGTTTCCCCATCTCAGCCCAGAAAGCAGGTAGAACAACTTTTGTGGTGTCCTTTTGATGCCTACCGGAGCAATGTAAAAGCTACCAACAGAGCTCGTCCCTGGCACCTTCGCTAGTGGAGTTGTGCATGGGGTGTGTTTGGAACATTTTGTCACCGGCCGACTCCAAAATTCAGCGGTTCCCCATCTCAGCCCAGAAAGCAGGTAGAACAACTTTTGTGGTGCCTTTTAGCTGCCTACCAAGGTAGTGTAAAAACTATTAAGAGAACTCCTGCCTGGCACCTTCCCCGGTGGAGTTGTGCATGGGGTGTGTTTGGAACATTTTGTCACCGGCCGAGTCAAAATTCAGCGTTTCCCCATCTCAGCCCAGAAAGCAGGTAGAACAACTTTTGTGGTGTCTTTCAGATGCCTACCGGAGCAATGTAAAAACTACAGGAGAACTCCTGTCTGGCACCTTCCCCGGTGGAGTTGTGCATGGGGTGTGTTCGGAATATTTTGTCACCAGCCGAGTCCAAAAATTCAGCGGTTCCCCATCTCAGCCCAGAAAGCAGGTAGAACAACTTTTGTGGTGCCTTTCAAATGCCTACCAAGGTAGTGTAAAAACTACCAAGAGAACTCCTGCCTGGCACCTTCCCCGGTGGAGTTGTGCATGGGGTGTGTTTGGAACATTTTGTCACCGGCCGAGTCCAAAATTCAGCGGTTCCCCATCTCAGCCCAGAAAGCAGGTAGAACAACTTTTGTGGTGCCTTTCAGCTGCCTACCAAGGTAGTGTAAAAACTACCAGGAGAACTCCTGTCTGGCACCTTCGCTAGTGGAGTTGTGCATGGGGTGTGTTTGGAACATTTGTCACCGGCCGAGTCCAAAATTCAGCGGTTCCCCATCTCAGCCCAGAAAGCAGGTAGAACAACTTTTGTGGTGCCTTTCAGCTGCCTACCAAGGTAGTGTAAAAACTACTAAGAGAACTCCTGTCTGGCACCTTCCCCGGTGGAGTTGTGCATGGGGTGTGTTTGGAACATTTTGTCACCGGCCGAGTCCAAAATTCAGCGGTTCCCCATCTCAGCCCAGAAAGCAGGTAGAACAACTTTTGTGGTGTCTTTCAGATGCCTACCGGAGCAATGTAAAAACTACCAGGAGAACTCCTGCCTGGCACCTTCCCCGGTGGAGTTGTGCATGGGGTGTCTTTGGAACATTTTGTCACCGGCCGACTCCAAAATTCAGCGATTCCCCATCTCAGCCCAGAAAGCAGGTAGAACAACTTTTGTGGTGCCTTTCAGGTGCCTACCAAGGTAGTGTAAAAACTACCAGGAGAACTCCTGTCTGGCACCTTCCCCGGTGGAGTTGTGCAGGGGGTGTGTTTGGAACATTTTGTCACCGGCCGACTCCAAAATTCAGCGGTTCCCCATCTCAGCCCAGAAAGCAGGTAGAACATCTTTTGTGGTGTCTTTTAGATGCCTACCGGAGCAATGTAAAAACTACCAGGAGAACTCCTGTCTGGCACCTTCCCCGGTATAGTTGTGCAGGGGGTGTCTTTGGAACATTTTGTCACCGGCCGACTCCAAAATTCAGCTGTTCCCCATCTCAGCCCAGAAAGCAGATAGAACAACTTTTGTGGTGTCTTTCAGCTGCCTACCGGAGCAATGTAAAAACTACCAGGAGAACTCCTGTCTGGCACCTTCCCCGGTGGAGTTGTGCATGGGGTGTGTTCGGAACATTTTGTCACCAGCCGAGTCCAAAAATTCAGCGGTTCCCCATCTCAGCCCAGAAAGCAGGTAGAACAACTTTTGTGGTGTCTTTCAGCTGCCTACCAAGGTAGTGTAAAAACTACCAAGAGAACTCCTGCCTGGCACCTTCCCCGGTGGAGTTGTGCATGGGGTGTGTTTGGAACATTTTGTCACCGGGCGACTCCAAAATTCAGCGGTTCCCCATCTCAGCCCAGAAAGCAGGTAGAACAACTTTTGTGGTGCCTTTCAGGTGCCTACCAAGGTAGTGTAAAAACTACTAAGAGAACTCCTGTCTGGCACCTTCCCCGGTGGAGTTGTGCATGGGGTGTCTTTGGAACATTTTGTCACTGGCCGAGTCCAAAATTCAGCGGTTCCCCATCTCAGCCCAGAAAGCAGGTAGAACAACTTTTGTGGTGTCTTTCAGATGCCTACCGGAGCAATGTAAAAACTACCAGGAGAACTCCTGTCTGGCACCTTCCCCGGTGGAGTTGTGCAGGGGGTGTCTTTGGAACATTTTGTCACCAGCCGACTCCAAAATTCAGCGGATCCCCATCTCAGCCCAGAAAGCAGGTAGAACAACTTTTGTGGTGTCTTTCAGATGCCTACCGGAGCAATGTAAAAACTACCAGGAGAACTCCTGTCTGGCACCTTCCCCGGTGGAGTTGTGCAGGGGGTGTCTTTGGAACATTTTGTCACCAGCCGAGTCCAAAATTCAGCGGTTCCCCATCTCAGCCCAGAAAGCAGGTAGAACAACTTTTGTAGTGTCTTTCAGATGCCTACCGGAGCAATGTAAAAACTACCAGGAGAACTCCTGTCTGGCACCTTCCCCGGTGGAGTTGTGCAGGGGGTGTGTTTGGAACATTTTGTCACCGGCCGAGTCCAAAATTCAGCGGTTCCCCATCTCAGCCCAGAAAGCAGGTAGAACAACTTTTGTGGTGTCTTTCAGCTGCCTACCAAGGTAGTGTAAAAACTATCAAGAGAACTCCTGTCTGGCACCTTCGCTAGTGGAGTTGTGCATGGGGTGTGTTTGGAACATTTTGTCACCGGCCGAGTCCAAAATTCAGCGATTCCCCATCTCAGCCCAGAAAGCAGATAGAACAACTTTTGTGGTGTCTTTCAGATGCCTACCGGAGCAATGTAAAACTACCAGGAGAACTCCTGTCTGGCACCTTCCCCGGTGGAGTTGTGCAGGGGGTGTGTTTGAAACATTTTGTCACCAGCCGACTCCAAAATTCAGCGATTCCCCATCTCAGCCCAGAAAGCAGGTAGAACAACTTTTGTGGTGCCTTTCAGCTGCCTACCAAGGTAGTGTAAAAACTATTAAGAGAACTCCTGTCTGGCACCTTCCCCGGTGGAGTTGTGCAGGGGGTGTGTTTGGAACATTTTGTCACCGGCCGAGTCCAAAATTCAGCGGTTCCCCATCTCAGCCCAGAAAGCAGGTAGAACAACTTTTGTGGTGTCTTTCAGCTGCCTACCAAGGTAGTGTAAAAACTACCAAGAGAACTCCTGCCTGGCACCTTCCCCGGTGGAGTTGTGCATGGGGTGTGTTTGGAACATTTTGTCACCGGGCGACTCCAAAATTCAGCGGTTCCCCATCTCAGCCCAGAAAGCAGATAGAACAACTTTTGTGGTGTCTTTCAGATGCCTACTGGAGCAATGTAAAAACTACCAGGAGAACTCCTGTCTGGCACCTTCCCCGGTGGAGTTGTGCAGGGGGTGTGTTTGGAACATTTTGTCACCAGCCGAGTCCAAAATTCAGCGTTTCCCCATCTCAGCCCAGAAAGCAGGTAGAACAACTTTTGTGGTGTCTTTCAGATGCCTACCAAGGTACTGTAAAAACTACTAAGAGAACTCCTGTCTGGCACCTTCCCCGGTGGAGTTGTGCATGGGGTGTGTTTGGAACATTTTGTCACCGGCCGAGTCCAAAATTCAGCGGTTCCCCATCTCAGCCCAGAAAGCAGGTAGAACAACTTTTGTGGTGTCTTTCAGATGCCTACCGGAGCAATGTAAAAACTACCAGGAGAACTCCTGTCTGGCACCTTCCCCGGTGGAGTTGTGCATGGGGTGTCTTTGGAACATTTTGTCACCAGCCGACTCCAAAATTCAGCGGTTCCCCATCTCAGCCCAGAAAGCAGGTAGAACAACTTTTGTGGTGTCTTTCAGATGCCTACCAGAGCAATGTAAAAACTACCAGGAGAACTCCTGCCTGGCACCTTCCCCGGTGGAGTTGTGCATGGGGTGTGTTTGGAACATTTTGTCACCGGCCGAGTCCAAAATTCAGCGGTTCCCCATCTCAGCCCAGAAAGCAGGTAGAACAACTTTTGTGGTGTCTTTCAGATGCCTACCGGAGCAATGTAAAAACTACCAGGAGAACTCATGTCTGGCACCTTCCCCGGTGGAGTTGTGCATGGGGTGTCTTTGGAACATTTTGTCACCAGCCGACTCCAAAATTCAGCGGTTCCCCATCTCAGCCCAGAAAGCAGATAGAACAACTTTTGTGGTGTCTTTCAGATGCCTACCGGAGCAATGTAAAAACTACCAGGAGAACTCCTGTCTGGCACCTTCCCCGGTGGAGTTGTGCAGGGGGTGTGTTTGGAACATTTTGTCACCAGCCGAGTCCAAAATTCAGCGGTTCCCCATCTCAGCCCAGAAAGCAGGTAGAACAACTTTTGTAGTGTCTTTCAGATGCCTACCGGAGCAATGTAAAAACTACCAGGAGAACTCCTGTCTGGCACCTTCCCCGGTGGAGTTGTGCAGGGGGTGTGTTTGGAACATTTTGTCACCGGCCGAGTCCAAAATTCAGCGGTTCCCCATCTCAGCCCAGAAAGCAGGTAGAACAACTTTTGTGGTGTCTTTCAGCTGCCTACCAAGGTAGTGTAAAAACTATCAAGAGAACGCTTGTCTGGCACATTCCCCGGTGGAGTTGTGCAGGGGGTGTCTTTGGAACATTTTGTCACCGGCCGAGTCCAAAATTCAGCGATTCCCCATCTCAGCCCAGAAAGCAGGTAGAACAACTTTTGTGGTGTCTTTCAGATGCCTACCGGAGCAATGTAAAAACTACCAGGAGAACTCCTGTCTGGCACCTTCCCCCGGTGGAGTTGTGCAGGGGGTGTGTTTGAAACATTTTGTCACCAGCCGACTCCAAAATTCAGCGATTCCCCATCTCAGCCCAAGAAAGCAGGTAGAACAACTTTTGTGGTGCCTTTCAGCTGCCTACCAAGGTAGTGTAAAAACTATTAAGAGAACTCCTGTCTGGCACCTTCCCCGGTGGAGTTGTGCAGGGGGTGTGTTTGGAACATTTTGTCACCGGCCGAGTCCAAAATTCAGCGGTTCCCCATCTCAGCCCAGAAAGCAGGTAGAACAACTTTTGTGGTGTCTTTCAGCTGCCTACCGGAGCAATGTAAAAACTACCAAGAGAACTCCTGTCTGGCACCTTCCCCGGTGGAGTTGTGCATGGGTGTGTTCGGAACATTTTGTCACCGGCCGAGTCCAAAATTCAGCGGTTCCCCATCTCAGCCCAGAAAGCAGGTAGAACAACTTTTGTGGTGTCTTTCAGATGCCTACCAAGGTAGTGTAAAAACTCTCAAGAGAACTCTTGTCTGGCACCTTCCCCGGTGGAGTTGTGCATGGGGTGTCTTTGGAACATTTTGTCACCAGCCGACTCCAAAATTCAGCGGTTCCCCATCTCAGCCCAGAAAGCAGGTAGAACAACTTTTGTGGTGTCTTTCAGATGCCTACCAGAGCAATGTAAAAACTACCAGGAGAACTCCTGTCTGGCACCTTCCCCGGTGGAGTTGTGCAGGGGGTGTGTTTGGAACATTTTGTCACCAGCCGACTCCAAAATTCAGCGGTTCCCCATCTCAGCCCAGAAAGCAGGTAGAACAACTTTTGTGGTGTCTTTCAGATGCCTACCGGAGCAATGTAAAAACTACCAGGAGAACTCCTGCCTGGCACCTTCCCCGGTGGAGTTGTGCATGGGGTGTGTTTGGAACATTTTGTCACCGGCCGAGTCCAAAATTCAGCGATTCCCCATCTCAGCCCAGAAAGCAGGTAGAACAACTTTTGTGGTGTCCTTTTGATGCCTACCGGAGCAATGTAAAAACTACCAGGAGAACTCCTGTCTGGCACCTTCCCCGGTGGAGTTGTGCAGGGGGTGTGTTTGGAACATTTTGTCACCAGCCGAGTCCAAAATTCAGCGTTTCCCCATCTCAGCCCAGAAAGCAGGTAGAACAACTTTTGTGGTGTCTTTCAGATGCCTACCAAGGTAGTGTAAAAACTACTAAGAGAACTCCTGTCTGGCACCTTCCCCGGTGGAGTTGTGCATGGGGTGTGTTTGGAACATTTTGTCACCGGGCGACTCCAAAATTCAGCGTTTCCCCATCTCAGCCCAGAAAGCAGGTAGAACAACTTTTGTGGTGCCTTTCAGCTGCCTACCAAGGTAGTGTAAAAACTACCAGGAGAACTCCTGTCTGGCACCTTCCCCGGTGGAGTTGTGCATGGGGTGTCTTTGGAACATTTTGTCACCAGCCGACTCCAAAATTCAGCGGTTCCCCATCTCAGCCCAGAAAGCAGGTAGAACAACTTTTGTGGTGTCTTTCAGCTCCCTACCGGAGCAATGTAAAAACTACCAGGAGAACTCCTGCCTGGCACCTTCCCCGGTGGAGTTGTGCAGGGGGTGTCTTTGGAACATTTTTTCACCGGCCGAGTCCAAAATTCAGCGATTCCCCATCTCAGCCCAGAAAGCAGATAGAACAACTTTTGTGGTGTCTTTCAGATGCCTACCGGAGCAATGTAAAAACTACCAGGAGAACTCCTGTCTGGCACCTTCCCCGGTGGAGTTGTGCAGGGGGTGTGTTTGGAACATTTTGTCACCAGCCGACTCCAAAATTCAGCGTTTCCCCATCTCAGCCCAGAAAGCAGGTAGAACAACTTTTGTGGTGTCTTTTAGATGCCTACCAAGGTAGTGTAAAAACTACCAAGAGAACTCCTGTCTGGCACCTTCCCCGGTGGAGTTGTGCAGGGGGTGTGTTTGGAACATTTTGTCACCGGCCGACTCCAAAATTCAGCGGTTCCCCATCTCAGCCCAGAAAGCAGGTAGAACAACTTTTGTGGTGTCTTTCAGCTGCCTACCGGAGCAATGTAAAAACTACCAGGAGAATTCCTGTCTGGCACCTTCCCCGGTGGAGTTGTGCATGGGGTGTGTTTGGAACATTTTGTCACCAGCCGAGTCCAAAAATTCAGCGGTTCCCCATCTCAGCCCAGAAAGCAGGTAGAACAACTTTTGTGGTGCCTTTCAGCTGCCTACCAAGGTAGTGTAAAAACTACCAAGAGAACTCCTGCCTGGCACCTTCCCCGGTGGAGTTGTGCATGGGGTGTCTTTGGAACATTTTGTCACCGGCCGAGTCCAAAATTCAGCGGTTCCCCATCTCAGCCCAGAAAGCAGGTAGAACAACTTTTGTGGTGTCTTTCAGCTGCCTACCGGAGCAATGTAAAAACTACCAGGAGAACTCCTGTCTGGGTCCTTCCCCGGTGGAGTTGTGCATGGGGTGTGTTCGGAACATTTTGTCACCAGCCGAGTCCAAAAATTCAGCGGTTCCCCATCTCAGCCCAGAAAGCAGGTAGAACAACTTTTGTAGTGTCTTTCAGATGCCTACCGGAGCAATGTAAAAACTACCAGGAGAACTCCTGTCTGGCACCTTCCCCGGTGGAGTTGTGCAGGGGGTGTGTTTGAAACATTTTGTCACCAGCCGACTCCAAAATTCAGCGATTCCCCATCTCAGCCCAAGAAAGCAGGTAGAACAACTTTTGTGGTGCCTTTCAGCTGCCTACCAAGGTAGTGTAAAAACTATTAAGAGAACTCCTGTCTGGCACCTTCCCCGGTGGAGTTGTGCAGGGGGTGTGTTTGGAACATTTTGTCACCGGCCGAGTCCAAAATTCAGCGGTTCCCCATCTCAGCCCAGAAAGCAGGTAGAACAACTTTTGTGGTGTCTTTCAGCTGCCTACCGGAGCAATGTAAAAACTACCAAGAGAACTCCTGTCTGGCACCTTCCCCGGTGGAGTTGTGCATGGGGTGTGTTCGGAACATTTTGTCACCGGCCGAGTCCAAAATTCAGCGGTTCCCCATCTCAGCCCAGAAAGCAGGTAGAACAACTTTTGTGGTGTCTTTCAGATGCCTACCAAGGTAGTGTAAAAACTCTCAAGAGAACTCTTGTCTGGCACCTTCCCGGTGGAGTTGTGCATGGGGTGTCTTTGGAACATTTTGTCACCAGCCGACTCCAAAATTCAGCGGTTCCCCATCTCAGCCCAGAAAGCAGGTAGAACAACTTTTGTGGTGTCTTTCAGATGCCTACCAGAGCAATGTAAAAACTACCAGGAGAACTCCTGTCTGGCACCTTCCCCGGTGGAGTTGTGCAGGGGGTGTCTTTGGAACATTTTGTCACCAGCCGACTCCAAAATTCAGCGGTTCCCCATCTCAGCCCAGAAAGCAGGTAGAACAACTTTTGTGGTGTCTTTCAGATGCCTACCGGAGCAATGTAAAAACTACCAGGAGAACTCCTGCCTGGCACCTTCCCCGGTGGAGTTGTGCATGGGGTGTGTTTGGAACATTTTGTCACCGGCCGAGTCCAAAATTCAGCGATTCCCCATCTCAGCCCAGAAAGCAGGTAGAACAACTTTTGTGGTGTCCTTTTGATGCCTACCGGAGCAATGTAAAAACTACCAGGAGAACTCCCGTCTGGCACCTTCCCCGGTGGAGTTGTGCAGGGGGTGTGTTTGGAACATTTTGTCACCAGCCGAGTCCAAAATTCAGCGTTTCCCCATCTCAGCCCAGAAAGCAGGTAGAACAACTTTTGTGGTGTCTTTCAGATGCCTACCAAGGTAGTGTAAAAACTACTAAGAGAACTCCTGTCTGGCACCTTCCCCGGTGGAGTTGTGCATGGGGTGTGTTTGGAACATTTTGTCACCGGCCGAGTCCAAAATTCAGCGGTTCCCCATCTCAGCCCAGAAAGCAGGTAGAACAACTTTTGTGGTGCCTTTCAAATGCCTACCAAGGTAGTTTAAAAACTACCAGGAGAACTCCTGTCTGGCACCTTCCCCGGTGGAGTTGTGCATGGGGTGTCTTTGGAACATTTTGTCACCAGCCGACTCCAAAATTCAGCGGTTCCCCATCTCAGCCCAGAAAGCAGGTAGAACAACTTTTGTGGTGTCTTTCAGATGCCTACCGGAGCAATGTAAAAACTACCAGGAGAACTCCTGTCTGGCACCTTCCCCGGTGGAGTTGTGCAGGGGGTGTCTTTGGAACATTTTTTCACCGGCCGAGTCCAAAATTCAGCGATTCCCCATCTCAGCCCAGAAAGCAGGTAGAACAACTTTTGTGGTGTCTTTCAGATGCCTACCGGAGCAATGTAAAAACTACCAGGAGAACTCCTGTCTGGCACCTTCCCCGGTGGAGTTGTGCAGGGGGTGTGTTTGGAACATTTTGTCACCAGCCGAGTCCAAAATTCAGCGATTCCCCATCTCAGCCCAGAAAGCAGGTAGAACAACTTTTGTGGTGTCTTTTAGATGCCTACCAAGGTAGTGTAAAAACTACCAAGAGAACTCCTGTCTGGCACCTTCCCCGGTGGAGTTGTGCAGGGGGTGTGTTTGGAACATTTTGTCACCGGCCGACTCCAAAATTCAGCGGTTCCCCATCTCAGCCCAGAAAGCAGGTAGAACAACTTTTGTGGTGTCTTTCAGCTGCCTACCGGAGCAATGTAAAAACTACCAGGAGAATTCCTGTCTGGCACCTTCCCCGGTGGAGTTGTGCATGGGGTGTGTTTGGAACATTTTGTCACCAGCCGAGTCCAAAAATTCAGCGGTTCCCCATCTCAGCCCAGAAAGCAGGTAGAACAACTTTTGTGGTGCCTTTCAGCTGCCTACCAAGGTAGTGTAAAAACTACCAAGAGAACTCCTGCCTGGCACCTTCCCCGGTGGAGTTGTGCATGGGGTGTCTTTGGAACATTTTGTCACCGGCCGAGTCCAAAATTCAGCGGTTCCCCATCTCAGCCCAGAAAGCAGGTAGAACAACTTTTGTGGTGTCTTTCAGCTGCCTACCGGAGCAATGTAAAAACTACCAGGAGAACTCCTGTCTGGGTCCTTCCCCGGTGGAGTTGTGCATGGGGTGTGTTCGGAACATTTTGTCACCAGCCGAGTCCAAAAATTCAGCGGTTCCCCATCTCAGCCCAGAAAGCAGGTAGAACAACTTTTGTGGTGTCTTTCAGCTGCCTACCAAGGTAGTGTAAAAACTACCAAGAGAACTCCTGCCTGGCACCTTCCCCGGTGGAGTTGTGCATGGGGTGTGTTTGGAACATTTTGTCACCGGGCGACTCCAAAATTCAGCGGTTCCCCATCTCAGCCCAGAAAGCAGGTAGAACAACTTTTGTGGTGCCTTTCAGGTGCCTACCAAGGTAGTGTAAAAACTACTAAGAGAACTCCTGTCTGGCACCTTCCCCGGTGGAGTTGTGCATGGGGTGTCTTTGGAACATTTTGTCACTGGCCGAGTCCAAAATTCAGCGGTTCCCCATCTCAGCCCAGAAAGCAGGTAGAACAACTTTTGTGGTGTCTTTCAGATGCCTACCGGAGCAATGTAAAAACTACCAGGAGAACTCCTGTCTGGCACCTTCCCCGGTGGAGTTGTGCATGGGGTGTGTTTGGAACATTTTGTCACCAGCCGACTCCAAAATTCAGCGGATCCCCATCTCAGCCCAGAAAGCAGGTAGAACGGTAGAACAACTTTTGTGGTGCCTTTCAAATGCCTACCAAGGTAGTGTAAAAACTACCAAGAGAACTCCTGCCTGGCACCTTCCCCGGTGGAGTTGTGCAGGGGGTGTGTTTGGAACATTTTGTCACCGGCCGAGTCCAAAATTCAGCGGATCCCCATCTCAGCCCAGAAAGCAGGTAGAACAACTTTTGTGGTGTCTTTCAGATGCCTACCGGAGCAATGTAAAAACTACCAGGAGAACTCCTGTCTGGCACCTTCCCCGGTGGAGTTGTGCATGGGGTGTGTTTGGAACATTTTGTCACCAGCCGACTCCAAAATTCAGCGGATCCCCATCTCAGCCCAGAAAGCAGGTAGAACAACTTTTGTGGTGCCTTTCAGCTGCCTACCAAGGTAGTGTAAAAACTATTAAGAGAACTCCTGTCTGGCACCTTCCCCGGTGGAGTTGTGCAGGGGGTGTGTTTGGAACATTTTGTCACCGGCCGAGTCCCAAAATTCAGCGGTTCCCCATCTCAGCCCAGAAAGCAGGTAGAACAGCTTTTTGTGGTGTCTTTCAGCTGCCTACCGGAGCAATGTAAAAACTACCAGGAGAACTCCTGTCTGGCACCTTCCCCGGTGGAGTTGTGCATGGGGTGTGTTCGGAACATTTTGTCACCAGCCGAGTCCAAAAATTCAGCGGTTCCCCATCTCAGCCAGAAAGCAGGTAGAACAACTTTTGTGGTGTCTTTCAGCTGCCTACCAAGGTAGTGTAAAAACTACCAAGAGAACTCTTTTCTGGCACCTTCCCCGGTGGAGTTGTGCATGGGGTGTGTTTGGAACATTTTGTCACCGGGCGACTCCAAAATTCAGCGGTTCCCCATCTCAGCCCAGAAAGCAGGTAGAACAGCTTTTGTGGTGTCTTTCAGCTGCCTACCGGAGCAATGTAAAAACTACCAGGAGAACTCCTTTCTGGGTCCTTCCCCGGTGGAGTTGTGCATGGGGTGTGTTCGGAACATTTTGTCACCAGCCGAGTCCAAAAATTCAGCGGTTCCCCCATCTCAGCCCAGAAAGCAGGTAGAACAACTTTTGTGGTGTCTTTCAGCTGCCTACCAAGGTAGTGTAAAAACTACCAAGAGAACTCCTGCCTGGCACCTTCCCCGGTGGAGTTGTGCATGGGGTGTGTTTGGAACATTTTGTCACCGGGCGACTCCAAAATTCAGCGGTTCCCCATCTCAGCCCAGAAAGCAGATAGAACAACTTTTGTGGTGTCCTTTTGATGCCTACCGGAGCAATGTAAAAACTACCAGGAGAACTCCCGTCTGGCACCTTCCCCGGTGGAGTTTGTGCATGGGGTGTCTTTGGAACATTTTGTCACTGGCCGAGTCCAAAATTCAGCGGTTCCCCATCTCAGCCCAGAAAGCAGGTAGAACAACTTTTGTGGTGTCTTTCAGATGCCTACCGGAGCAATGTAAAAACTACCAGGAGAACTCCTGTCTGGCACCTTCCCCGGTGGAGTTGTGCAGGGGGTGTGTTTGGAACATTTTGTCACCAGCCGACTCCAAAATTCAGCGGATCCCCATCTCAGCCCAGAAAGCAGGTAGAACAACTTTTGTGGTGCCTTTCAAATGCCTACCAAGGTAGTGTAAAAACTACCAAGAGAACTCCTGCCTGGCACCTTCCCGGTGGAGTTTGTGCATGGGGTGTGTTTGGAACATTTTGTCACCGGCCGAGTCCAAAATTCAGCGGATCCCCCATCTCAGCCCAGAAAGCAGGTAGAACAACTTTTGTGGTGTCTTTCAGATGCCTACCGGAGCAATGTAAAAACTACCAGGAGAACTCCTGTCTGGCACCTTCCCCGGTGGAGTTGTGCATGGGGTGTGTTTGGAACATTTTGTCACCAGCCGACTCCAAAATTCAGCGGATCCCCATCTCAGCCCAGAAAGCAGGTAGAACAACTTTTGTGGTGCCTTTCAGCTGCCTACCAAGGTAGTGTAAAAACTATTAAGAGAACTCCTGTCTGGCACCTTCCCCGGTGGAGTTGTGCAGGGGGTGTGTTTGGAACATTTTGTCACCGGCCGAGTCCAAAATTCAGCGGTTCCCCATCTCAGCCCAGAAAGCAGGTAGAACAGCTTTTGTGGTGTCTTTCAGCTGCCTACCGGAGCAATGTAAAAACTACCAGGAGAACTCCTGTCTGGCACCTTCCCCGGTGGAGTTGTGCATGGGGTGTGTTCGGAACATTTTGTCACCAGCCCGAGTCCAAAAATTCAGCGGTTCCCCATCTCAGCCCAGAAAGCAGGTAGAACAACTTTTGTGGTGTCTTTCAGCTGCCTACCAAGGTAGTGTAAAAACTACCAAGAGAACTCCTGCCTGGCACCTTCCCCGGTGGAGTTGTGCATGGGGTGTGTTTGGAACATTTTGTCACCCGGGCGACTCCAAAATTCAGCGGTTCCCCATCTCAGCCCAGAAAGCAGGTAGAACAGCTTTTGTGGTGTCTTTCAGCTGCCTACCGGAGCAATGTAAAAACTACCAGGAGAACTCCTTTCTAGGGTCCTTCCCCGGTGGAGTTGTGCATGGGGTGTGTTCGGAACATTTTGTCACCAGCCGAGTCCAAAAATTCAGCGGTTCCCCATCTCAGCCCAGAAAGCAGGTAGAACAACTTTTGTGGTGTCTTTCAGCTGCCTACCAAGGTAGTGTAAAAACTACCAAGAGAACTCCTGCCTGGCACCTTCCCGGTGGAGTTGTGCATGGGGTGTGTTTGGAACATTTTGTCACCGGGCGACTCCAAAATTCAGCGTTTCCCCCATCTCAGCCCAGAAAGCAGGTAGAAACAACTTTTGTGGTGTCTTTCAGATGCCTACCAAGGTAGTGTAAAAACTACTAAGAGAACTCCTGTCTGGCACCTTCCCCGGTGGAGTTGTGCAGGGGGTGTGTTTGGAACATTTTGTCACCGGCCGAGTCCAAAATTCAGCGGTTCCCCATCTCAGCCCAGAAAGCAGGTAGAACAACTTTTGTGGTGCCTTTCAGCTGCCTACCAAGGTAGTGTAAAAACTACCAGGAGAACTCCTGTCTGGCACCTTCCCCGGTGGAGTTGTGCATGGGGTGTCTTTGGAACATTTTGTCACCAGCCGACTCCAAAATTCAGCGGTTCCCCATCTCAGCCCAGAAAGCAGGTAGAACAACTTTTGTGGTGTCTTTCAGATGCCTACCAGAGCAATGTAAAAACTACCAGGAGAACTCCTGCCTGGCACCTTCCCCGGTGGAGTTGTGCATTGGGTGTCTTTGGAACATTTTGTCACTGGCCGAGTCCAAAATTCAGCGGTTCCCCATCTCAGCCCCAGAAAGCAGGTAGAACAACTTTTGTGGTGTCTTTCAGATGCCTACCGGAGCAATGTAAAAACTACCAGGAGAACTCCTGTCTGGCACCTTCCCCGGTGGAGTTGTGCATGGGGTGTGTTTGGAACATTTTTGTCACCAGCCGACTCCAAAATTCAGGCGGATCCCCATCTCAGCCCAGAAAGCAGGTAGAACAACTTTTGTGGTGCCTTTCAAATGCCTACCAAGGTAGTGTAAAAACTACCAAGAGAACTCCTGCCTGGCACCTTCCCCGGTGGAGTTGTGCATGGGGTGTCTTTGGAACATTTTGTCACCGGCCGAGTCCAAAATTCAGCGATTCCCCATCTCAGCCCAGAAAGCAGGTAGAACAACTTTTGTGGTATCCTTTTGATGCCCTACCGGAGCAATGTAAAAACTACCAACAGAGCTCGTCCCTGGCACCTTCGCTAGTGGAGTTGTGCATGGGGTGTGTTTGGAACATTTTGTCACCCGGCCGACTCCAAAATTCAGCTGTTCCCCATCTCAGCCCAGAAAGCAGATAGAACAACTTTTGTGGTGTCTTTCAGATGCCTACCGGAGCAATGTAAAAACTACCAGGAGAACTCCTGTCTGGCACCTTCCCCGGTGGAGTTGTGCAGGGGGTGTGTTT